>NC_092149.1:2254822-2352322 GCF_045791955.1 Oncorhynchus clarkii lewisi | reverse complement strand
CTCTCTCTCTGTCTCTCTCTCTCTCTCTCTCTCTCTCTCTCTCTCTCTCTCTCTCTCTCTCTCTCTCTCTCTCTCTCTCTCTCTCTCTCTCTCTCTCTCTCTCTCTCTCTCTCTCTCTCTCTCTCTCTCTCTCTCTCTCTCTCTCTTCCTCTCTCCTTCCCATGGCCTCTTGGGGCATGGCTTTTTCAGGCTATGACTCTCTTTCTCTCTCTCTCTCTGTCTGTCTCTCTCTCTCTCTCTGTCTCTCTCTCTCTCTCTCTGATCATGCCTATAATAATGCCTTGTAATTTAAGCTTATGTGAATCGTTTGTATTACAATGTAATTCAATCTACTTTCCTTTAGTTTTCCATTCTCATACCTTTCTTGATAGCCTGTTACTATAACTCAACCACAGTCTCTTACGTGGTACTAAATCCCCTTTATGGAGACAGAGATCAGTTTGATAGCCTGTTACTGTAACTCAACCACAGTCTCTTACGTGGTACTAAATCCCCTTTATGGAGACAGAGATCAGTTTGATAGCCTGTTACTGTAACTCAACCACAGTCTCTTACGTGGTACTAAATCCCCTTTATGGAGACAGAGATCAGTTTGATAGCCTGTTACTGTAACTCAACCACAGTCTCTTACGTGGTACTAAATCCCCTTTATGGAGACAGAGATCAGTTTGATAGCCTGTTACTGTAACTCAACCACAGTCTCTTACGTGGTACTAAATCCCCTTTATGGAGACAGAGATCAGTTTGATAGCCTGTTACTGTAACTCAACCACAGTCTCTTGCGTGGTACTAAATCCCCTTTATGGAGACAGAGATCAGTTTGATAGCCTGTTACTGTAACTCAACCACAGTCTCTTACGTGGTACTAAATCCCCTTTATGGAGACAGAGATCAGATTGATAGCCTGTTACTGTAACTCAACCACAGTGGTACTAAATCCCCTTTATGGAGACAGAGATCAGTTTGATAGACTTTGATCATATTCATTTCATAGTCTTATTATGGGTTGTATGAAAAGTATATATAATATGCATGTCAAATATTACTAGAGATACACTTCATAGATAATTAGCTGTGTACATACAGAGAGAGCAGGAACAAACACAATAAATGACGTGTCCCAGACATGTAGGGGCCAGCAGCTTCCCAATAACACAGAGGACATGAGTCTGTTCTCAATAAATGACGTGTCCCAGACATGTAGGGGCCAGCAGCTTCCCAATAACACAGAGGACATGAGTCTGTTCTCAATAAATAACGTGTCCCAGACATGTAGGGGCCAGCAGCTTCCCAATAACACAGAGGACATGAGTCTGTTCTCAATAAATGACGTGTCCCAGACATGTAGGGGCCAGCAGCTTCCCAATAACACAGAGGACATGAGTCTGTTGTCAATAGTATTATGTTCCTAACCAGCTGTTGACCTTAAGCATAATGACGTCCAATTTAAGTGAACATATTGACCAAGCCGTGTGTCCATGGTCTTAAGGGCAGGAACAGGACGATCTTTAGTGCAAGACTGAAAGCAAAGTGAAATACAGACCATTTATGTAATTTATTGCGGTCGGGCAAGTTGAGCTCTGAGAATGTCTTTGATGATCACAGCCAAAATATATTACAGTATTGATCTTTCTGATTCCTCTCGTATGTGTATGTGAAAGGCAGGAAATATATTTCACTTCGGCATGTAAATAGCTAATTAATTTTTTTTTTTTAGGCAAGTGATTATAATCTTCTAGGAAACCAGAAACTTCTCCAGATTTGTCCTTTCAGACTTTAATATCAACACTTCCTGTTTATATGACAGACAATGAGATGAAAACTGAGCACAGACGTCATTGGTCTTCAGACTACCAAGTGGTAGTCAGTTTAAATGTATTTTAACAATGTCACAATATCACAACAATATTTAGTTTTTTACGCATCCGCAGGAGCCATTAAAAACAACATCACCATCACAGAAGCCCTTCTCAGTGCTGAACATGGCCTCTCTCTAACCACCCACTGTGAAGTAGCCAGAACATCAACGAGATGTCCCAAATAGCACCCTATCCCATTTATAGTGCCCTATTGACTCTGGTCAAAAGTAGTTCACTATATAGGGAACATGGTTCCATAGGGCTTTGGTCAAAAGTAGTGCACTATATAGGGAACAGGGTTCCATAGGGCTCTGGTCAAAAGTAGTGCACTATATAGGTGTGGCCGATGTGAAATGGCTAGCTAGTTAGCGGTGGTGCGCGCTAATAGTGTTTCAGTCGGTGACGTCACTCGCTCTGAGACCTAGAAGTAAGTTGTTCCCCTTGCTTTGCGGCTTTTGTGGAGCAATGGGTAACGATGCTTCGTGAGTGACTGGTTGATGTGTGCAGAGGGTCCCTGGTTCGAGCCCAGGTTGGGGTGAGGAGAGGGACGGAAGCTATACTGTTACATAGGGAACAGGGTTCCATAGGGCTCTGGTCTAAAGTAGTGCACTATATAGGGAACAGGGTTCCATAGGGCTCTGGTCAAAAGTAGTGCACTATATAGGGAACAGGGTTCCATAGGGCTCTGGTCAAAAGTAGTGTACTATATAGGGAATGGGGTGCCATTTGGGACGCATAGCCATAATTGCGTTTGCTGATGCCTGTAGCATCCTAATGTCATCCTTGAGCCCATCTGGACAGCAGCTCAACCCACTCAGGAAAAAGACAAACACATAGTAAAAGGTTGAATAGAGCCGTTGTTTGGACAGAGCTGTAACTAAAGATAGGTTGCCCTTTGCTGCACAATTACATGGGAAACGTACCGGCTGTCTTCCTGTATCAACCCATAGTTATATTTACTTCTCAATCATCAGCAGCCTGCCATCGAATCGTTTTATTCACTCACCTAGACCAAGAGGTACATTGATGGACTGTAAATACTTTAGCACAAAAATAAGATGTTGTTGGCAATCTCTGATAGAGGCAACAGTGGCACACCACTTACAAGAGGAAGTGCCTTTAACACACTGTAGGCTATCTGTAATAGAGGAACTTCCGATAACACTTCCGAGGACCAGTGAGACATATTTAGAAGAGGATATTTATAATAATAATAATAATAATAATAATGTATGACGTTATGCGTCATTTATAAAGGGGCACACTAGTTTCTGGCAGTAACTCGCAAATAGACAAAATGCACCTGCTGCGCTTCAAATGTGTTGCGCGTTATTAGGTTGCTAATAAAATTGATAAAAGATAAGAGAGGGAAAAAGATATGTACTTACCTCCGGACCTAATTTCGTCATCATGTGACGGAAGAAGTGATCCAACTCCTTCCCCTCAATGTAACCATTATCTGTAGAAGCATTAACAACATTTAAAATACTCCTCTCATACGTTTTAGAATACATTTTAATACGTTTTCTTGACATAAATAACCTTTTTTTTGCATCAAAAATAACATATATCAAGTTATGAAAGCATAGCTCGCATGGTTAGGTTATAAAATTAATAATTCTCACCGTCTGCATCAAAGTGTTGCCAAATCTCCAGAAAACCAACAGCATCCAAGTGCTCAAAAGCGCAGTCCATTGTAATAAACAGGAGTGTAAATGATATCTCTTAATACGGTTTATGATAGTTCAGGTGATAGGTGTCTCTGTATCCTTGTCGAGAGTCTACTCTGCACTGGTTCAGTACAACGTATGGGTGCTTTTCTTGACGTGGCCCGATCTATTCTCCAAACCTCCCCTCCTTATATGGAATAATCTGACTTCACCATGACGCGGTGTAGAATGAATAGAATACAGGATGGACGAACGCATTTCGACTGCAGAGACATTCGAGAGTTTGGTCAACTTTTAGAATGTTGAATATTGTTGTAATTCTAGGCATTCGGTTGCATTGTTTAAATATTCCACATGTAAAGTTAATGGGGAACTAACATGGCTGCCATAGAATGTTGAATATTGTTGTAATTCTAGGCATTCGGTTGCATAGTTTTAATATTCCACATGTAAAGTTAATTAATGGGGAACTAACATGGCTGGCATAGATTGTTCAAGTGTTATGTAAATGTCTCATCAAGCAGAAACCGCATTGGTCTAACAGTCTAAATAACATGGTTCTGTTGACTGTAGCAATAAAGGAGATGAGAGTCAAGTCACACAAATACTTTTCCTCCTGAAACTGGTCTGTCAAACATTAAAAGTTATGCAATATCATACCAGAGATGGTTTACGATTTTTAATAGTTTATGACATTTAATTTCTCACTGTCAGATTTTTAGAGTGGCTGGCTAAATTCATTCCAGGCTTGCATTTTAAAAAGCACTAAGTCAAGACACTCTTTATATTGTGAGTACAGTTTCACAGTAACATATTTCAGTGTTTTATTCTAGTTGAATTACAGGCCTGTATTCAATCAAACGCAGAATGCAGACAAGAGTTCTCCCATCCCACTGGGCACACACTGGTTGAATTCAAATGTGGAATAGAAGTTCAATGGATGTCTGTGCCCGGAGGGATGGCTCGGCTTTCTCTCATCGTTATCCCACCATCTAGTGGCTAGTTATGCTACTGACCTGCCTATAACGAAGTTGAAAGGTTGTATTTACCACATACGACAGGGAAAAAAGCACTTCTACTGGTAATTACTAGTGGGGAAAACCGTGTATGAAGGACGTCACGCTGCTTGCTTAGCGTGTACCACTTCCCCCCCATACCTGGCTCGAACCCGGGACCTCTGCTTCACAAATACATAAAAAGCAACGTTCTCTCACTGTCAACTGTGTTTTTATTTTCAGCAAACTTAACATGTGTAAATATTTGTATGAACATAACAAGATTCAACAACTGAGACATAAACTGAACAAGTTCCACAGACATGTGACTAACAGAAATGGAATAATGTTTTCCTGAACAAAGGGGGGGTCAAAATCAAAAGTAACAGTCAGTATCTGGTGTGGCCACCAGCTGCTTTAAGTACTGCAGTTCATCTCCTCCTCATGGACTGCACCAGATATGCCAGTTCTTGCTGTGAGATGTTACCCCACTCTTCCACCAAGGCACCTGCAAGTTCCCCGACATTTCTGGGGGGAATGGCCCTAGCCCTCACCCTCCGATCCAACATCCGGGCTCTTCGCTGGCCATGGCAGAACACTGACATTCCTGTCTTGCAGGAAATGATGCACAGAACGAGCAGTATGGCTGGTGGCATTGTCATGCTGGAGGGTCATGTCAGGATGAGCCTGCAGGAAGGGTACCACATGAGGGACGAGGATGTCTTCTCTGTAACGCACAGTGTTGAGATTGCCTACAATGACAACAAGCTCAGTCCGATGATGCTGTGACACACCGCCCCAGACCATGACGGACCCTCCACCTCCAAATCGATCCCGCTCCAGAGTAAAGGCCTCGGTGAAACGCTCATTGCTTTGACGATAAATGCGAATCCGACCATAATAAACCTGACATTCTGTCTATTTCTCCTGTCACCCCAGTCTGGCTCCCCCTGGTCACCCCAGTCTGGCTCCCCCTGGTCACCCCAGTCTGGCTCCCCTGGTCACCCCAGTCTGGCTCCCCCTGGTCACCCCAGTCTGGCTCCCCCTGGTCACCCCAGTCTGGCTCCCTCTGGTCACCCCAGTCTGGCTCCCCCTGGTCACCCAAGTCTGGCTCCCCTGGTCACCCCAGTCTGGCTCCCCCTGGTCACCCCAGTCTGGCTCCCCCTGGTCACCCCAGTCTGGCTCCCCCTGGTCACCCCAGTCTGGCTCCCTCTGGTCACCCCAGTCTGGCTCCCTCTGGTCACCCCAGTCTGGCTCCCCCTGGTCACCCCAGTCTGGCTCCCCCTGGTCACCCCAGTCTGGCTCCCCCTGGTCACCCAGTCTGGCTCCCCCTGGTCACCCCAGTCTGGCTCCCCCTGGTCACCCCAGTCTGGCTCCCCTGGTCACCCCAGTCTGGCTCCCCTGGTCACCCCAGTCTGGCTCCCCCTGGTCACCCCAGTCTGGCTCCCCTGGTCACCCCAGTCTGGCTCCCCCTGGTCACCCCAGTCTGGCTCCCCTGGTCACCCCAGTCTGGCTCCCCTGGTCACCCCAGTCTGGCTCCCCCTGGTCACCCCAGTCTGGCTCCCCCTGGTCACCCCAGTCTGGCTCCCCTGGTCACCCCAGTCTGGCTCCCCCTGGTCACCCCAGTCTGGCTCCCCCTGGTCACCCCAGTCTGGCTCCCCCGGTCACCCCAGTCTGGCTCCCCCTGGTCACCCCAGTCTGGCTCCCCCTGGTCACCCCAGTCTGGCTCCCCCTGGTCACCCCAGTCTGGCTCCCCTGGTCACCCCAGTCTGGCTCCCCCTGGTCACCCCAGTCTGGCACCCCCTGGTCACCCCAGTCTGGCTCCCCCTGGTCACCCCAGTCTGGCTCCCCCTGGTCACCCCAGTCTGTCTCCCCCTGGTCACCCCAGTCTGGCTCCCCTGGTCACCCCAGTCTGGCTCTCCCTGGTCACCCCAGTCTGGCTCCCCTGGTCACCCCAGTCTGGCTCCCCCTGGTCACCCCAGTCTGGCTCCCCCTGGTCACCCCAGTCTGACTCCCCCTGGTCTAAAGCATGTCAAGTTGTTAAGTTCCAAAGTGTGTCAAGCCATTTGAATTCAACTCCATACTGTGACAGACCACTCCTTCCGCGCTCAGAGACTTTTAGTTGGGACAGGGTTTAAGAAGAATGGAGGACAACCGCTCCCACTTTCATGAGTTTCCTGGAGACTGTAAGCACATTAGGAAAGGAGACAGAATGAGAAGCCACAACCAGCTCAAACAAAAGAAGAGCAGATGACTGGAGACAGACTTGTCAGGGTTCACGCCGAGACGATGAGTACCGCAATGTATGGGAACTCTATCGTGCTGCCTCACGGTGATGAAGAGGAAGGATAACAGCATCGGCTTGGCATCCGTGTCAACAGGCAGAGCACACATATAAGAAGCTATGTCACTCCATTCATTCAACACTGATTCAACGATCAATGTTTCAACGATCAATGTCAACACTGATTCAACGATCAATGTTTCAACGATCAATGTCAACACTGATTCAACGATCAATGTCAACACTGATTCAACGATCAATGTCAACACTGATCCAACGATCAATGTTTCAACGATCAATGTCAACACTGATTCAACGATCAATGTTTCAACGATCAATGTCAACACTGATCCAACGATCAATGTTTCAACGATCAATGTCAACACTGATTCAACGATCAATGTCAACACTGATTCAACGATCAATGTCAACACTGATCCAACGATCAATGTTTCAACGATCAATGTCAACACTGATTCAACGATCAATGTTTCAACGATCAATGTCAACACTGATCCAACGATCAATGTTTCAACGATCAATGTCAACACTGATTCAACGATCAATGTTTCAACGATCAATGTCAACACTGTTTCAACGATCAATGTCAACACTGTTTCAACGATCAATGTTTCAACGATCAATGTCAACACTGATTCAACGATCAATGTTTCAACGGTCAATGATTCAACGATCAATGATTCAACGATCAATGTCAACACTGATTCAACGATCAATGTTTCAACGATCAATGTCAACACTGATTCAACGATCAATGTCAACACTGATTCAACGATCAATGTTTCAACGATCAATGATTCAACAATCAATGATTCAACGATCAATGATTCAACGATCAATGATTCAATGATCAACGTGTCATCAAAGATCTGTACAAATCTCATTTAGACGTGTTTCAATCTGTACAATTATTTTATTTGGTATAAATATTCACATAAGGAAGGACATGTCCACAGCCAGTAGTGGGATTTAGTGAACCATGTTAATGGAGTATCGTCCATAACAAAATAAAACACACCGACTAACAAACATGGAGTCATTTTCTTTGTTGGATTAAGTTTCCTTTTTAAAATGCTTTTCAGATACGATCAGGCAAATATAGCAATGTTTCTTGTCATAAAAATAAAATAATACAACTAATGAATCGTTTAAAGAATAAGAAGAAACAGTGAAATGGACAAATTGATTTCCTCAGTATTAACACAACGTACATTAAGGACAAGAAAAGGGAGAAAAACATCATCAAACATTGTTTTTATTTCAATAAATTACATAATTATATAAACCTATTTTAGTAGTGTGCTTAGTAGTACCATAGTAATATAGGATCTGTGTACACATACGTGTGTGGATATATTACATGTATGTAACTTAACATACAGTATTATATTACATGTATGTAACATAACATACAGTATTATATTACATGTATGTAATTTAACATACAGTATTATATTACATGTATGTAACAGTATTATATTACATGTATGTAATTTAACATACAGTATTATATTACATGTATGTAACTTAACATACATTATTATGTTACATGTATGTAATTAAACATACAGTATTATATTTACATGTATGTAACTTAACATACAGTATTATCTTACATGTATGTAATTAAACATACAGTATTATATTACATGTATGTAATTAAACATACAGTATTATATTACATGTATGTAATTAAACATACAGTATTATATTACATGTATGTAATTTAACATACAGTATTATATTACACATACAGCACACCACATATGCATATCGGACACACAAATTCAGCAGTAATCACCCTGCCTGTCTGAGAGATAGACTCCCTCTCTTACTTATTTAACTCTGAAGGATTCTATTTAACACGTCGTTCCATGGTTTTATTGTTTAATAGAACCAAACAGAAGACAGCCAGCTGCTCTTTATCCCCAAACAGAAAGAATAAAATACAAGACGGAGAAATCCAAACCAACCGAGACAGTTAACCAGAGGGGTTATCCTACGAAGCATGCTGGATCTACTCAGGGTCTTTCTAAAGCTAACCAGCTTCAGCTAGCTTCACATCCCAGTTCAGGCGTCATGTGTACCTAACGCCGGTGGATATTGCTTGAACGCCTGCCGCTAACTCTAGAAGGCGTGTAAAACTGCCTGCGCGTGCATGTCGCACGTGGCTAGTCGAACGGCGAACTCTTCATCGCGACAATGCTGAAACGTCAATCCGTGGGCGACTCAGTGCAACATTTTCATTTGTGCAGAAATCAAGAGAAAATAAAAGTTATTTTGGAAACTGAGCAGGTTGTGGTGTGAAATGGGCTTTTAGAAGTGCCTTTATTTTATCACTCATCATTAACGCGTTTTTTTATTTAATTATTTATCATTAATTAGTCTTTATTTTATACTCATCATTAACGCGTTTTTTAAATTGTATTATTTATCATTAATTAGTCTTTATTTTTATTACTTATCATTAGTGCCGTATTTGGTGTGCTTATCAATGCACAACAACCACAGGCACCCACCCACCCCCACCCTCCTATCAATAAAATAGTATTATGGAGTCATACAGAAGTGCTACTGGGGGTGAAGTTTCAAATGCATTCCGCCATTACTAAATGTGAAATGTTAGATATTTTAACATTACTATTTTTAACACACACAAAAAAAAATTAAAAATCAGTCGTCTTCCTCAAATGAAGGGGATGATGACACAGTCTTTGCGAGAGGGAGGGAATCTGATTTGATTGATCATTTAATTCAAAGTAAGTGGAGTTAGCCTGCCCCAGAGCGGGTTAGTTCTGGAGGATTCGTTGCCATAGAAATTGATCTTTGCTAAAAAGGTGAGCTGCTTTTGCATGACCGGTTATCCCGAGTTGAACTCGTAGTTTACCAAAGTGACCTTGCTACCTGCTTCGTAGTTTACCCCTCAGGGTCCTGTTCAGTAGAGAGCGTAATAAACTAAAACAAGTGTTTCTTTATTGGACAAGTTCAGGTCATTTGACCTCCCTGTTTCAGTCAGTTTTGTTCCGTTATCTGCCTACTGAACTAGGCCCCAGGTGGACAGGTTCATGGAATGTGATGCGTTCACAGCATTCAACCCAGTCCCAGACATCCGGAACACGTGATACCGTGATGTCACTACGTTCTGACCGAGTAAGCCAACCCTTCAGTCCAAAGCCATATGATACCGTGACGTCTCTACGTCCTGACCGAGTAAGCCAACCCTTCAGTCCAAAGCCATATGATACCGTGATGTCACTATGTTCTGAGCGAGTAAGCCAACCCTTCAGTCCAAAGCCATATGATACCATGACGTCTCTACGTTCTGACCGAGTAAGCCAACCCTTCAGTCCAAAGCCATATGATACCGTGATGTCACTACGTTCTGAGCGAGTAAGCCAACCCTTCAGTCCAAAGCCATATGATACCGTGACGTCACTATGTTCTGACCGAGTAAGCCAACCCTTCAGTCCAAAGCCATATGATACCGTGACGTCACTATGTTCTGACCGAGTAAGCCAACCCTTCAGTCCAAAGCCATATGATACCGTGACGTCACTACGTTCTGACCGAGTAAGCCAACCCTTCAGTCCAAAGCCATATGATACCGTGATGTCACTACGTTCTGACCGAGTAAGCCAACCCTTCAGTCCAAAGCCATATGATACCATGATGTCACTACGTTCTGACCGAGTAAGCCAACCCTTCAGTCCAAAGCCATATGATACCGTGACGTCACTATGTTCTGACCGAGTAAGCCAACCCTTCAGTCCAAAGCCATATGATACCGTGACGTCACTATGTTCTGACCGAGTAAGCCAACCCTTCAGTCCAAAGCCATATGATACCGTGACGTCACTACGTTCTGACCGAGTAAGCCAACCCTTCAGTCCAAAGCCATATGATACCGTGACGTCACTACGTTCTGACCGAGTAAGCCAACCCTTCAGTCCAAAGCCATATGATACCGTGACGCCACTACGTTCTGACCGAGTAAGCCAACCCTTCAGTCCAAGCCATATGATACCGTGACGTCACTACGTTCTGACCGAGTAAGCCAACCCTTCAGTCCAAAGCCATATGATACCGTGACGTCACTACGTTCTGACCTGAGTAAGCCAACCCTTCAGTCCAAAGCCATATGATACCGTGACGTCACTACGTTCTGACCTGAGTAAGCCAACCCTTCAGTCCAAAGCCATATGATTTACCGGTCGTGAAGAAAATAAACTACTGGCAGCGAGGCAGCAAACGAAGACCAATTGAAAGACCAAAAGGTGCCGAGGTCAGGACATGACCCCTAATTGTCGGGCCCTGACTGACTAGACAGTAGGGTTCGGGTCAATTCCATTTCAATTCCAGTCAATCCAGAAACTAAGCCAAATTCCAATTTTAAAAAATGTTCTGATTGAAAAGCAATGAAGAGAAATGGAAATGGAATTTCAGTTTACTTCCTGAATTGCTGGACAGGTTTGAAAACGTCCGTCTGTCCACACGAAGCAGTCAGGTCCTGAATTAGGAGCCATTTGATGCTGCCTGCAGAAAAGCCCCGAGCTGGAGTCCCATCCATGTCCGGATTTCACTTAGCATGGATACCAATCTGAATAGTGAAACAGATATTCAGTGTGGATTCCAGGCTAGCTTTTACTGGCATGGATACGAATCTGAATAGTGAAACAGATATTCAGTGTGGATTCCAGGCTAGCTTTCACTTAGCATGGATACCAATCTGAATAGTGAAACAGATATTCAGTGTGGATTCCAGGCTAGCTTTCACTTAGCATGGATACCAATCTGAATAGTGAAACAGATATTCAGTGTGGATTCCAGGCTAGCTTTTACTGGCATGGATACCAATCTGAATAGTGAAACAGATATTCAGTGTGGATTCCAGGCTAGCTTTCACTTAGCATGGATACCAATCTGAATAGTGAAACAGATATTCAGTGTGGATTCCAGGCTAGCTTTCACTTAGCATGGATACCAATCTGAATAGTGAAACAGATTTTCAGTGTGGATTCCAGGCTAGCTTTTACTGGCATGGATACCAATCTGAATAGTGAAACAGATATTCAGTGTGGATTCCAGGCTAGCTTTTACTGGCATGACAGTACACCAGTTCATTTCCCAATACAAGCACAGGGGATGACCGGCACACAAAGCTATGATGACATAGTACACACATGGCCAAGCCATGATGACATAGTACACACATGTCCAAACCATGATGACATAGTACACACATGTCCAAACCATGATGACAGAGTACACACATGTCCAAGCCATGATGACATAGTACACACATGTCCAAACCATGATGACATAGTACACACATGTCCAAACCATGATGACATAGTACACACAAGCCATGATATATCTGAGTCATGTAAAGGAATGTCCCTCTCCTTCCCCCTTCAGAAAATGTGTTGTTTCTGATCCACAGTGACTTAACACACAACAGTGCATCATCATAACAGTGCTTTAGCCATATTTATCTTGGAATTACTGAGATTTAGTGAAAGTGTACAACAGTCCTATCACAGTGAAACACTTCACATGGGTTACTCTGCCCGACAGTCTTTAGACATACGGTCGTCGCTTTCCGATTCCTGACATCAGATATACTGAGATGACAGGTACAATGCACCTGTCATTCATTGAGAGTTTAGTTTCTCATATAAAAATAAAGTCTTTGTCGGCCTCTTCTCCAGATCGGGGAGACTTTCTCCCCGGTCCCTTGTCTCTGTCAGGGTTGGGGGATTGGTCCTTGGGTTTGGAGCCGTTGTCCTCAGAGTTGTGGCGGTGGGGGCTCTGGCGATTGGCAGGGTCCGACACTGAGCCTGGTTTCACTGCTGAGGAGAAGAGGACAGGAGCTGGTTATGAGAATGAACAGCAGAGGGCGCCAAAAACAACCTTATCTGAAAACAAACGGTTTGATTTCTGTTTTAATCTTCATCTCTACCTCATCAGTGCTAAAAAATGAGTCAAAATAACACCTCTAGATAGTAACTTGTGAAAGATGAATCAATCCAACACATTTACTAAAGAAAAGCAAGCACATTTTCCAACTGGCACCAACTGGCACCAACTGGCACCAACTGGCATCAAGACATATTCTAAAAATATGAACGTTTCCCACGTGAAGCCTAGAGAAGCCCGGATAACTTTCTGCCTCAGGTGCCAGTTGGAGAAAGATCAGTAGGCGGTATTTTAGATTCATTTTGGTAAAAGCTCCCTTCAATTATAAGCCATCACTATCAATCAAATCACGTCCAGAAGCTCCAATAATGAATCTCACTGCAGTCTGACCTGAACTACGGGACAAGATGAGAGATTATAAAAGATGCAAGTGAGAGAGGAGGAGGGAAAGGGAGAATTTCTTCTAACCAGTACAGGGGAGGGACTTCCTGCTCTTGTGCTCGCCCACTTCCTGTTCGGTGCTGGTAGGTGATTGGCAGGCGTGTCGGGCTCTGAGATTGGCTTGTCAGCTTCCTGATCAGAATCAAACACGCTACCGTCTTCTGTTGGAACATTCACTAGGGAGAGGGTGGAGGGAGGGAGGGAGGCTGGACTTTAGTGCTCGTTGATCAATTAGCCATTCAATTAGCCACAGGGCCAAGCAGATTGGGGCATAGTAATTCATTCTAATTTGTCTTTCAGCACATCTGGGCTGCTAAAAATAGAAGACAAGTAGGCAATGTGTGGTTCTTTATTGATGGAGTTTGTAAAGAACGAGTAGCCTATCAATAACATATCAATAACATATCAATAACAGATCAATAACAGATCAATAACAGATCAATAGATTCAATCTTGATCCATAGAACATGATTTAAATCTCCTCACTAGCACTGGGGGTGAAGACTGGTCTGTGGTGCCTTCAGTGACTGTTCATATGAGTAATGTTGCTGTGCAACAGAGTGTGTAGTAGGGTGTGTTGTAGAGTGTGTAGTAGACTGTGTAGTAGCGTAGTAGAGTGTGTAGTAGACTGTGCAGTAGAGTGTGTAGGAGACTGTGTAGTAGTGCAGTAGAGTGTGTAGTAGAGTGTGCAGTAGAGTGTGTAGCAGAGTGTGTAGTAGAGTGTGTAGCAGTGTGTTGTAGAGTGTGTAGTAGAGTGTGTTGTAGAGTGCGTAGTAGAGTGTGTAGTAGACTGTGTAGTAGACTGTGTAGTAGAGTGTGTTATAGACTGTGTAGTAGTGTAGTAGAGTGTGTAGTAGACTGTGCAGTAGAGTGTGTAGTAGAGTGTGTAGTAGAGTGTGCAGTAGAGTGTGTAGGAGACTGTGTAGTAGTGTAGTAGAGTGTGTAGGAGACTGTGTAGTAGAGTGTGTAGTAGACTGTGCAGTAGAGTGTAGTAGAGTGTGTAGTAGAGGGTGTGGCAGTGTGTTGTAGAGTGTGTAGTAGAGTGTGTTGTAGAGTGCGTAGTAGAGTGTGTAGTAGACTGTAGTAGAGTGTGTAGTAGAGTGTGTTGTAGAGTATGTAGTAGAGTGTATAGTGGAGTGTGTAGTAGACTGTGTAGTAGAGTGTAGTAGAGTGTGTAGTAGAGTGTATAGTGGAGTGTGTAGTAGAGTGTGTTATAGAGTGTGTAGTAGAGTGCGTAGTAGAGTTTGTAGTAGACTGTGTAGTAGAGTGTGTAGCAGAGTGTTGTAGAGTGCTTTGTAGTGTGTAGTAGAGTGTGTTATAGTGTGTAGCAGAGTGTGTAGCAGTGTGTAGCAGAGTGTGTAGTAGAGTGCGTAGTAGAGTGTGTTATAGAGTGTGTAGTAGTGTGTGTAGTAGAGTGTGTAGAGAGTGCGTAGTAGAGTGTGTTATAGAGTTTGTTGTAGAGTGTGTAGTAGAGTGTGTAGTAGAGTGCGTAGTAGAGTGTGTAGAAGAGTGCGTAGTAGAGTGTGTTATAGAGTGTGTAGTAGGGTGTGTAGTAGAGTGCGTAGTAGAGTGTGTTGTTGAGTGTGTTGTAGAGTGTGTTGTAGAGTGTTATAGAGTGTGTTATAGAGTGTGTTATAGAGTGTGTTGTAGAGTGTTGTAGAGTGTGTTATAGAGTGTGTTGTAGAGTGTTGTAGAGTGTGTTGTAGAATGTGTTGTAGAGTGTTATAGAGTGTGTTATAGAGTGTGTTATGGAGTGTGTTATAGAATGTGTTGTAGAGTGTGTAGTAGAGTGTGTTATAGAGTGTGTTATAGAGTGTGTTGTAGCCATATCATCTACCAGCTATACTGGTAGTACTGCTACTTCCAGCAGTACTACACCTGCACCTGTCGACTACACAAGTTGTTCTGCTTCCAGTAGCACATCCAATGCCCCTTACCCGGGAAAGCACCAAGCTACTGCCCCCTGACCCGGGAAAGCACCAAGCTACTGCCCCCTGACCCTGGAAAGCACCAAGCTACTGCCCCCTTACCCGGGAAAGCACCAAGCTACTGCCCCCTGACCCGGGAAAGCACCAAGCTACTGCCCCCTGACCCGGGAAAGCACCAAGCTACTGCGGTTCACTGCAGCATCCACAGAGAGGCTCTTGGGTACACTGCAGCATCCACCGAGAGGCTCTTGCTGCCAAGGGAATGCCTGACAGCTTTAAAGATGTTTTGGACACTACAGTGAAAATGGTTAACTTTGTTAAATCAAGGCCCCTGAACTCTCTTGTGTTTTCTGCACTATATGCAATGATATGGGCAGCGACCATGTAACGCTTGTGCAACATACAGTAGTGCTCTGGTTATCAAGGGGCAAAGTATTGACACGTTTTTTTAAATTGAGAGACGAGCTTCAAGTTTTCTTTACTGACCATAATTTTCACTTGTCTGACCGCTTGCATGATGACTAGTTTCTCACACGACTGCCCTACCTGGGTGATGTTTTTTCTCACCTGAATGATCTGAATCCAGGATTATAGGGACTCTCCGCAACTATATTCAATGTGCGGGACATAATTGAGGCTTTTCTCTGTCTGCATTAACAAGGACAACACACAGGTCTGTCCATCATTGTATGATTTTTTTGTGTGTAAATGAACTCAAGCTAATGGACAATGTCAAATGTGATATAGCGAAGCACCTGAGCGAGTTGGGTGCCCAATTACGCATTTACTTTCCCGAAACGGATGACACAAACAACGGGATTCGTTATCCCTTTTCATGCCCTGCCTCCAGTCCACTTACCGATATCTGAAGAGAGCCTCATCGAAATTGCAACAAGCGGTTCTGTGAAAATGTTATTGAATCAGAAGCCACTGACAGATTTCTGGATGGGGCTGCGCTCAGAGTATCCTGCCTTGGCAAATTGTGCTGTTAAGACATTGATGCCCTTTGCAACCACGTACCTATGTGAGAGTGGATTCACGGCCCTCACTAGCATGAAAACTAAACACAGGCACAGACTGTGTGTGGAAAATGATTTAAGACTGAGACTATCTCCAATACAACCCAACATTGAAGAGTAATGTGCATTCTTTCAAGCACACGCTTTTCATTAACCTGTGGTGAGTTATTCTCAATTTACGATGAACAAATAAGGTTTTATATGTAAGACGGCTAAATAAAGAGCAAAATTATTGATTATTATTATATTATTATTTGTGCCGTGGTCCTATAAGAGCTCTTTGTCACTTCCCACGAACCGGGTTGTGACAAAAACTCACTTATTCTTATGTTAAATAAATAAATGTATTGTATGGTGTGTGTGTGTGGCAGGCTTACAATGATGACAACATCATTGTCATCATTGTTGTCAAAAAACAACATTTGAGAGTGCGCTGACCCTGGTGCTTAGAGGGGGTACAGCTGGAGGTTGAACGTTTGAAGGGGTACGAGACTATAATAAGTATAATAATCTCTCTATGAGGAAAACCACAGAGATAAACTCTAGCCTATCTCTCTATGAGGAAAACCACAGAGATAAATCCTGGCCTCTCTATGAGGAAAACCACAGAGATAAACTCTAGCCTATCTTTCTTTGAGGAAAACCACAGAGATAAATCCTGGCCTATCTCTCTATGAGGAAAACCACAGAGATAAACTCTAGCCTATCTCTCTATGAGGAAAACCACAGAGATAAATCCTGGCCTCTCTATGAGGAAAACCACAGAGATAAACTCTAGCCTATCTTTCTTTGAGGAAAACTACAGAGATAAATCCTGGCCTATCTCTCTATGAGGAAAACCACAGAGATAAATCCTGGCCTATCTCTCTATGAGGAAAACCACAGAGATAAATCCTGGCCTATCTCTCTATGAGGAAAACCACATAGATAAATCTTAGCCTATCTATCTATGAGGAAAACCACATAGATAAATCTTAGCCTATCTATCTATGAGGAAAACCACATAAATAAATCTTAGCCTATCTATCGATTAGGAAAACAGTAATCTATGAAGGATTAATGACATCTATCTACAAGACAAAGGCTACGTTCAAAATGACAGTCTGAGACGATTCACTTGGAATAAGATGGAATAGCAATCTTAACAAAAATGGAGTCAAGATTTAGTTGTATCTGTGATTGTGCATTTGTTCTATGCAGTAAGGATAATATATTCTGGTGTCAGACACATCTCTCTCTCTACCGAGAACAGATACAGTTCGAGGGAAACAGAGGCCTGCGCTTTAGGGCTAAATAGCCTCTCCTTCCAGGCTTCCTCAAACGCAAAGTGATGAACGACACCTGGAAGTATGATAGTGTGTGACTAGGTCTGTTCCTACCTGGATGGGTAAAGGTAACCTACCTGCCTGAGCAGAGGGGTTTTTGTTGCTCCCCGTGCCCCCCGGTAGAGGACTGCCCTGCCCCTCCTTGTCCTTGTCCAAGGGGACCCTCTTCAGGCTGTAAGGCAGCATTGCCCCCTTGGGAGACACATTCCCTCCAGGAGAGTCACAGACCTCATCTGGCAGACAGAAAGAGAACCAGTATCAGAACTACACCAAGGTTTCTATTGTCCCAAATCTAGGACAGGTGTGTGTCAAATTTACAGGTTAAGATATATCATTTATTGTTGTTTACGTAGTTGATGACTGTGACAGGAAGCCAGATTAGTTGGCATCCTAGGTGAAGATCTGTGGTCTATTGAAAGGCAGCAGGTGTCCAGCCTCAGACCCCAGAATATTACTATTACACTATCACTAGATCTTTAACAGCTTTAACATCCAGGAGCTAGATAGTTCTAGATCTTTAATATCCAGGTGCTCGATAGTTCTAGATCTTTAATATCCAGGGGCTAGATAGTTCTAGATCTTTAACAGATTTAACATCCAGGAGCTAGATAGTTCTAGATCTTTAATATCCAGGGGCTCGATAGTTCTAGATCTTTAATATCCAGTGGCTAGATAGTTCTAGATCTTTAACAGCTTTAACATCCAGGAGCTAGATAGTTCTAGATCTTTAACAGATTTAACATCCAGGAGCTAGATAGTTCTAGATCTTTAATATCCAGGGGCTCGATAGTTCTAGATCTTTAATATCCAGGGGCTAGATAGTTCTAGATCTTTAACATCCAGGGGCTAGATAGTTCTAGATCTTTAATATCCAGGGGCTAGATAGTTCTAGATCTTTAATATCTAGGGGCTAGATAGTTCTAGATCTTTAATATCCAGGGGCTAGATAGTTCTAGATCTTTAATATCCAGGGGCTCGATAGTTCTAGATCTTTAACAGATGTAATATCCAGGGGCTAGATAGTTCTAGATCTTTTACAGATTTAACATCCAGGGGCTAGATAGTTCTAGATATTTAACATATGTAATATCCAGGGGCTAGATAGTTCTAGATCTTTAACAGATGTAACATCCAGGGGCTAGATAGTTCTAGATCTTTAACAGATGTAATATCCAGGGGCTATATAGTTCTAGATCTTTAACAGATGTAACATCCAGAGGCTAGATAGTTCTAGATCTTTAACAGATTTAACATCCAGGGGCTAGATAGTTCTAGATCTTTAACAGATGTAATATCCAGGGGCTAGATAGTTATAGATCTTTAACAGATATAATATCCAGGGGCTAGATAGTTCTAGATCTGTAACAGATGTAACATCCAGGGGCTAGATAGTTCTAGATATTTAATATCCAGGGGCTAGATAGTTCTAGATCTTTAACAGATTTAACATCCAGGAGCTCGATAGTTCTAGATCTTTAACAGATGTAATATCCAGGGGCTAGATAGTTCTAGATCTTTTACAGATTTAACATCCAGGGGCTAGATAGTTCTAGATCTTTAACAGATGTAATATCCAGGGGCTAGATAGTTCTAGATCTTTAACAGATGTAACATCCAGGGGCTAGATAGTTCTAGATCTTTAACAGATGTAATATCCAGGGGCTATATAGTTCTAGATCTTTAACAGATGTAACATCCAGAGGCTAGATAGTTCTAGATCTTTAACAGATGTAACATCCAGGGTCCTCCATACCACAGGAATGAAACTAAAATACGAGTACCAATCTGTGTTATGTAAATGCTCCATACTCTACCAACAGGGCCTAAAATGAACACACGCCACCTGCCAGATGTGAGTCTATCTCACCAGCCACTGTGGAAGGGAGGTTGGCTCCACAGTGCGTTTGGGAATATAAATAGTCAAGTATGATCACACTTATAGTCAAATAAATGTTGCAGTGGCCGTTTTCAAAGTGTTTTGGGGCCATTTTGTTTTATAGCTGGTAGATGAATTGCACAAAGTCAAAGAATCTCTCTATGAGATTCTATTCCACCTCGCGCTGCAACACTGCCTGGCTGGGGGGTGAAGAGCTGAGGGAAATAGTCATCTTTAGAAGCGCTGCGGACAAGGCCTAAAAGTTGGTCTAATTTAACTTGAAACTGAAGTCTACTGAAGAGAGACTTTATCCTTGTGTTTCTTGACTATTTACGCTGTTTTGTTTCACCATGTTTGTTTTTCTATGTTTGAGTTTCAACAGCTAGAGAAGAGAAGACAACGCCTCTCCTAGTCAGACTCAATCTCACAGGCACTAACATGACTGACATCACGCTGCCACGGCAACCTCCCGCCCTTAAAGGGAGTAAAAAAATAATGATTAGATAAACCACATTAGTTACTTCTTACTAGCAATATATGTGCTGTTTAAGAAGCATTACAAAGAAGGCTCGTCTGTTTTTGTGTGTGTTTTATTAGTGTAACTTTAAATTAAATAACAACATTTTGGCTGGTAGATTATTTTTATCTACATGCCCCAGTGGCTGGTGGACCAAATGTTATACCCTGTCTACCAATTCCCCTGGCTGTTATCCATACTAATGGAAGGATATAAGAATATCTAGTATATCTGTACATCTCAATGCTCCATATTACAGGCCTACCTATGCTCCTGCTACTGCCGGTGCGCGGCTTCTGAAGGATGGAGGGTCGGGCAGCGAGGGCTGGCTTGGGGCCCTGAAGAGGAGGCTTAGGACTGGAACTTAGGACTGAGGTAATGCGGTTCCTAGGGACCGTCTCTGGTTTGACCTCCCCACCACGAGGGCTCTTCTCTGGGGAGCCAACCACCACCACCCCCTCTGCCTTGGAGCCACCTGGAGACCTGCTCTCTGTTGGGATAGGCTGGCCCTTCGCTGCTCACACACATAATCAAATCTAAATGTTCATTTGTCACATGTGTTGAATACAACAGGTGGAGGTAGACCTTACAGGGAAATGCTTACTTACAAGCCCTTAACCAACAATGCAGTTTTAAGAAAAATAAGTGTTAAGAAAGAATTTACTAAAATAAACTGAAGTTAATTATTATTTATTTTTTTAAATAGATAAATAACAAATAATTAAGGAGCAACAATAAAATAACAATAGTGAGGCTATATAGTCGGACACACACGGCCATTCACGGGACACACAGAAGGCAACAAGTCACACAAATGATTCACAAACGATTCACAAAACTTCTTCTGGTTCAGTCACTAACTTGTGCTAATAACTTAATTACCTTCAGTCACGGTCACATGCAAACACATGCATGAGGTCATGTCCAAGATAAGCTTCAATTTGACCGTCTAAATCAAGGCAGTCAGGGTGAATCGATACACATCTGTGGTTCAGGAAATATGGTCTCCCACGTCATGTGATTCCCACTCTGTAAACATAAACAAGCCAGTAGAGATGCACTCACCACTGCCACTGCTGTCTGGGCTGGACGACTGGTCATACTGGTCCTGGAGGAGACAGACAGACAACCCTGGGGGTTCAGTCATAGCATCTACTATACATCGACCTACTACTAGTGTGGACGTTACTGTCTCCTATCGACTTAGCGTCCCAGCTTGCTCTTAGAATACAATAAGTGTTGTGCTGTATTTATCTCCAGCAGCAGGTGGCGCTGTAGTGTAACAGAGTGGCTGGGCTGAGGTCCAGCCATACAGCTCAGCACCATGACCCCGCCAACAGATGGCACATGACAGGCCGTTTGGAGTTTGCCAAAAGGCTCCTAAAGGATTCTCAGACCATGACAAACAAGATTCTCTGGTCTGATGAAAACAAGATTGAACTCTTTGGCCTGAATGCCAAGTGTCACGTCTGGAGGAAACCTGGCACCATCCCTATGGTGAAGCATGGTGGTGTCAGCATCATGCTGTGGGGATGTTTTTCAGCGGCAGGGACTGGGAGACTAGTCAGAATCGAGGGAAAGATGAACAGAGCAAAGTACAGAGAGATCCTTGAAGAAAACCTGCTGAAAATAGCTGTGCAGCGACGCTCCCCATCCAACCTGACAGAGCTTGAGAGGATCTGCAGAGAAGAATGGGAGAAACTCCCCAAATGCAGGTGTGCCAAGCTTCTAGTGTCATACCCAAGAAGACTCGAGGCTGTACTCGTTGCTAAAGGTGCTTCAACAGATTAGGGCCTAATTCATTTAATTCAATGGAATGATTTCCTGATTTGAATTGTAACTCAGTAAAATAGTTTAAACTATGTTTATATTTTTGTTCAGTATATAAACCAGTACAGACAGTTACAGTAATATATTACTTTTGATTCACCAGTACAGACAGATGCAGTAACAGTAATATATTACTTTTGGTTCTCCAGTACTGGCTGATGTAGTTACAGTAATATATTACTTTTGATTCACCAGTACAGACAGATGTAGTAACAGTAATATATTACTTTTGGTTCTCCAGTACTGACTGATGTAGTTACAGTAATATATTACTTTTGATTCACCAGTACAGACAGATGTAGTAACAGTAATATATTACTTTTGGTTCTCCAGTACTGACTGATGTAGTTACAGTAATATATTACTTTTGATTCACCAGTACAGACAGATGTAGTAACAGTAATATATTACTTTTGGTTCTCCAGTACTGACTGATGTAGTTACAGTAATATATTACTTTTGATTCACCAGTACAGACAGATGTAGTAACAGTAATACATTACTTTTGGTTCTCCAGTACTGACCTTATGTGATCCGAAGGTCCGTCTCTCCTGCTTGGCCTTCATCTCCGCCAGGAGTCCAGTCCCCATCACCTGCACCCCGTAGCGCCTCCCCCCCTGGGGACTACCCTTACTGTCCCCCTCTGACACCTCATCCATAGAGTCTGGGGTCCGTAGCTCCTCAGACCGGTCTGAGCTGCTGCTGCACTCCAGGGGTTGGGTGAGCTGGCTGGGATGAGTGGGCTGGGTCTTGGCCTCCTTGACCTTGGTTGGTGGTTCTGGAGCTTGGCTCTTCAGGGAGGCCTTAGGGGAGGAAGGCCCCTCGGGGACAGAGGTTACTGGAGCTGGGGTTAGTGCTGGAGCTGGGGTAGACTGGTTCTTCTCTGACTTGTCTTTGTCTGAAGACTTGTCTTTGTCTGAAGACTTGGAGGTGCGAGACTTGATGAGGTTGAGGAAACCTCCTTTACTCCTCTTCTTCTCCCCGTCCTGGGAGTCTGAACTCTTTAGGGAACGTCTGAGAGGGGGAAGGAGAGAGGGGGGAGTGAGAGAGAGAGAGGAGTGATAGACAGAGAGAGGGGGGAGTGAGAGAGAGAGAGAGAGAGAGAGAGAGAGAGGAGTGATAGACGGAGAGAGGGGGGAGTGAGAGAGAGCGAAAGAGAGGAGTGAGAGACAGAGAGAGGGGGGAGTGAGAGACAGAGAGAGGGGGGAGTGAGAGACAGAGAGAGGGGGGAGTGAGAGAGAGAGGGAGAGAGGGGGGAGTGAGAGAGAGAGGGAAAGTTAACCTTTTCAATATAAACATGGCTGAAAGAGCAAGAGGACAGGTAATAGTTTATAGTGATGAGTCGTAACGCTAACTTGGAGTCCATCTTGGTGACCTTCTTGGAGAAGAACTCGTCCACCCCCTCATCAACCCTTCCATGCAGACCGTTCTGCTCTCCGTCCTGAGACGTGGTGCTGCTGATCTGCTGTGAAGTAGGAATACAGGGTTGTTATAACAACATGACAATACAGGGTTGTTATAACATGACAATACAGGGTTGTTATAACAACATGACAATACAGGGTTGTTATAACATGACAATACAGGGTTGTTATAACACCATGCCACTACAGGGTTGTTATAACATGACAATACAGGGTTGTTATAACACCATGACAATACAGGGATGTTATAACACCATACAGGGTTGTTATAACAACATGACAATACAGGGTTGTTATAACATGACAATACAGGGTTGTTATAACACCATGACACTACAGGGTTGTTATAACAACATGACAATACAGGGTTGTTATAACACCATGCCAATATAGGGTTGTTATAACACCATGCCACTACAGGGTTGTTATAACACAATACCAATACAGGGTTGTTATAACACCATGCCACTACAGGGTTGTTATAACACCATGCCACTACAGGGTTGTTATAACACCATGCCACTACAGGGTTGTTATAACACCATGCCACTACAGGGTTGTTATAACACCATGACACTACAGGGTTGTTATAACACCATGACAATACAGGGATGTTATAACACTATACCACTACAGGGTTGTTATAACACCATGACAATACAGGGTTGTTATAACACTATACCACTACAGGGTTGTTATAACACCATACCACTACAGGGTTGTTATAACACCATGACAATACAGGGATGTTATAACACCATACAGGGTTGTTATAACACCATACCACTACAGGGTTGTTATAACAAAATACAGGGTTGTTATAACACCATGACAATACAGGGTTGTTATAACACCATACCACTACAGGGTTGTTATAACACCATACCACTACAGGGTTGTTATAACACCATACCACTACAGGGTTGTTATAACACCATACAGGTTTGTTATAACACCATACCACTACAGGGTTGTTATAACACCATACCGCTACAGGGTTGTTATAACACAATACAGGGTTGTTATAACACCATACCACTACAGGGTTGTTATAACACCATATAGGGTTGTTATAACACCATACCACTACAGGGTTGTTATAACACCATACAGGGTTGTTATAACACCATACCACTACAGGGTTGTTATAACACAATACAGGGTTGTTATAACACCATACCGCTACAGGGTTGTTATAACACAATACAGGGTTGTTATAACACCATACCACTACAGGGTTGTTATAACACCATATAGGGTTGTTATAACACCATGCCAGATAAAGTACTTCATAAAGTAAGAGAGGACTAGTTGTGTGTTTGAGAACAAGAGTAAAACGTGGTTCTAAAATAAACACCATACTCACTTCCAAAGGTTCTTACTCTGGGGTTGTTGTTAGAACTAAATAACTGACATCTCCCTTACGGACTGTTGCTGTCCTGCTCATTTCCCCCAGCAGTAAAACTCACAGCGGCGATACTCACCGGTATCTTACTGGACTGCATCTTCTTGTTCCTGCGAGGCCGTAGTTTGGTGAAGTGCTGCAGCTTCTTGGCCTCGTCTGAGGGCAGTTCTCCCATGGCCCCTGACGGTCTCTTCTCTAACCTCGAGAGGGTAGGAGCAGGGGAAGGTGCCGGAGGGTCCTCTGTGTGGATGGGAACATCTTCCAGGGCCTTGTCAAGGTCAAACTCCATCTCTACAAGGTCAGAGGTCACAGGTTATAGACAGGTCAGAGGATTACATACTGTACATGGTGAAAACATTATGAATAAGTAAGCACTTTGCAGTTCATATGTATCATATTTAGTTAATTCATATGTTTATTATCTTACTAGTAACACTATGTAATGAAACACATTTCACAAAACACATTTCTGCATTTATAAATGAACCTAAAACTAGAGGTATGTTATCTAAACTAGCTCTCTGTCAGAACCTAAAACTAGAGGTGTGTTATCTAAACTAGCTCTCTGTCAGAACCTAAAACTAGAGGTGTGTTATCTAAACCAGCTGTCTGTCAGAACCTACAACTAGAGGTGTGTTATCTAAACCAGCTGTCTGTCAGAACCTACAACTAGAGGTGTGTTATCTAAACCAGCTGTCTGTCAGAACCTAAAACTAGAGGTGTGTTATCTAAACCAGCTGTCTGTCAGAACCTAAAACTAGAGGTGTGTTATCTAAACCAGCTGTCTGTCAGAACCTAAAACTAGAGGTGTGTTATCTAAACCAGCTGTCTGTCAGAACCTAAAACTAGAGGTGTGTTATCTAAACTAGCTGTCTGTCAGAACCTAAAACTAGAGGTATGTTATCTAAACCAGCTCTCTGTCAGAACCTAAAACTAGAGGTGTGTTATCTAAACCAGCTGTCTGTCAGAACCTAAAACTAGAGGTGTGTTATCTAAACCAGCTGTCTGTCAGAACCTACAACTAGAGGTGTGTTATCTAAACCAGCTGTCTGTCAGAACCTAAAACTAGAGGTGTGTTATCTAAACCAGCTGTCTGTCAGAACCTACAACTAGAGGTGTGTTATCTAAACCAGCTGTCTGTCAGAACCTAAAACTAGAGGTGTGTTATCTAAACCAGCTGTCTGTCAGAACCTACAACTAGAGGTATGTTATCTAAACTAGCTCTCTGTCAGAACCTAAAACTAGAGGTATGTTATCTAAACCAGCTCTCTGTCAGAACCTAAAACTAGAGGTATGTTATCTAAACCAGCTCTCTGTCAGAACCTAAAACTAGAGGTATGTTATCGAAACCAGCTCTCTGTCAGAACCTAAAACTAGAGGTATGTTATCTAAACCAGCTGTCTGTCAGAACCAAAAACTAGAGGCATGTTATCTAGTTAATTATTTATCAGCTTCTAGTACAGGTAGTAACACAACAACAATCTGTCATGGTCCACACGTCACAACGTTGATCTGATACTAGCGTTCTGCTTGGTCGAGGAGACTCACCGAAGGCACGAGAAACTGGACGGAGCATTCTACTGTGGATGCTTTTCCTCTTGGACTTGGGAGTCATCTGGAAAGAACACAGATATTTACGCATAAGAGACGCCATAACTGCTATGATCAAAACCTTCTGATACTCAGCCAGCCCTCTTACAGTAGACTGGGATGTCACTTTCAATCCACGGACACAAAACCTTCTGATACTCAGCCAGCCCTCTTACAGTAGACTGGGATGTCACTTTCAATCCACGGACACAAAACACACTTCACTGAGTGTAATGTGTCAATGCTGCACTTCAATCCAGGACATCATTTCAATACTAGTTTGCGTAAAAGATGAAGTGATCTTTATCTTGTTTAGTTTTTTCCCCTCTCGCTTTTTCGGTTACCAAAACAAAACCAAAAAGGAGGACAGAAAACTAACTGTGTCCTGCTGCATCAAACCTCCAATATAGACAGGACAGAACACTAACTAACAGGAGATGTGTCCTGCTACATCAATATTGACAGGACAGAACACTAACTAACAGGAGATGTGTCCTGCTGCATCAATATTAACAGGACAGAACACTAACTAACAGGAGATGTGTCCTGCTACACCAATATTAACAGGACAGAACACTAACTAACAGGAGATGTGTCCTGCTGCATCAATATTAACAGGACAGAACACTAACTAACAGGAGATGTGTCCTGCTGCATCAATATTAACAGGACAGAACACTAACTAACAGGAGATGTGTCCTGCTACATCAATATTGACAGGACAGAACACTAACTAACAGGAGATGTGTCCTGCTGCATCAATATTAACAGGACAGAACACTAACTAACAGGAGATGTGTCCTGCTACATCAATATTAACAGGACAGATAACACTAACTAACAGGAGATGTGTCCTGCTACATCAATATTAACAGGACAGATAACACTAACTAACAGGAGATGTGTCCTGCTGCATCAATATTAACAGGACAGAACACTAACTAACAGGAGATGTGTCCTGCTACATCAATATTAACAGGACAGAACACTAACTAACAGGAGATGTGTCCTGCTACATCAATATTGACAGGACAGAACACTAACTAACAGGAGATGTGTCCTGCTACATCAATATTAACAGGACAGATAACACTAACTAACAGGAGATGTGTCCTGCTTCATCAATATTAACAGGACAGATAACACTAACTAACAGGAGATGTGTCCTGCTGCATCAATATTAACAGGACAGATAACACTAACTAACAGGAGATGTGTCCTGCTACATCAATATAGACAGGACAGAACACTAACTAACAGGAGATGTGTCCTGCTACATCAATATTAACAGGACAGAACACTAACTAACAGGAGATGTGTCCTGCTACATCAAACCTCCAATATAGACAGGACAGAACACTAACTAACAGGAGATGTGTCCTGCTACATCAATATTAACAGGACAGAACACTAACTAACAGGAGATGTGTCCTGCTACATCAATATTAACAGGACAGATAACACTAACTAACAGGAGATGTGTCCTGCTTCATCAATATTAACAGGACAGATAACACTAACTAACAGGAGATGTGTCCTGCTGCATCAATATTAACAGGACAGATAACACTAACTAACAGGAGATGTGTCCTGCTACATCAATATAGACAGGACAGAACACTAACTAACAGGAGATGTGTCCTGCTACATCAAACCTCCAATATAGACAGGACAGATAACACTAACTAACAGGAGATGTGTCCTGCTACATCAAACCTCCAATATAGACAGGACAGAACACTAACTAACAGGAGATGTGTCCTGCTACATCAATATTAACAGGACAGATAACACTAACTAACAGGAGATGTGTCCTGCTTCATCAATATTAACAGGACAGATAACACTAACTAACAGGAGATGTGTCCTGCTGCATCAATATTAACAGGACAGATAACACTAACTAACAGGAGATGTGTCCTGCTACATCAATATAGACAGGACAGAACACTAACTAACAGGAGATGTGTCCTGCTACATCAATATTAACAGGACAGAACACTAACTAACAGGAGATGTGTCCTGCTACATCAAACCTCCAATATAGACAGGACAGAACACTAACTAACAGGAGATGTGTCCTGCTACATCAATATTAACAGGACAGAACACTAACTAACAGGAGATGTGTCCTGCTACATCAATATTAACAGGACAGATAACACTAACTAACAGGAGATGTGTCCTGCTTCATCAATATTAACAGGACAGATAACACTAACTAACAGGAGATGTGTCCTGCTGCATCAATATTAACAGGACAGATAACACTAACTAACAGGAGATGTGTCCTGCTACATCAATATAGACAGGACAGAACACTAACTAACAGGAGATGTGTCCTGCTACATCAAACCTCCAATATAGACAGGACAGATAACACTAACTAACAGGAGATGTGTCCTGCTACATCAAACCTCCAATATAGACAGGACAGATAACACTAACTAACAGGAGATGTGTCCTGCTACATCAAACCTCCAATATTAACAGGACAGAACACTAACTAACAGGAGATGTGTCCTGCTACATCAATATTAACAGGACAGATAACACTAACTAACAGGAGATGTGTCCTGCTACATCAATATTAACAGGACAGATAACACTAACTAACAGGAGATGTGTCCTGCTGCATCAATATTAACAGGACAGAACACTAACTAACAGGAGATGTGTCCTGCTACATCAATATTAACAGGACAGAACACTAACTAACAGGAGATGTGTCCTGCTACATCAATATTAACAGGACAGAACACTAACTAACAGGAGATGTGTCCTGCTACATCAATATTAACAGGACAGAACACTAACTAACAGGAGATGTGTCCTGCTGCATCAAACCTCCAATATTAACAGGACAGAACACTAACTAACAGGAGATGTGTCCTGCTACATCAATATTAACAGGACAGAACACTAACTAACAGGAGATGTGTCCTGCTACATCAATATTAACAGGACAGAACACTAACTAACAGGAGATGTGTCCTGCTACATCAATATTAACAGGACAGAACACTAACTAACAGGAGATGTGTCCTGCTGCATCAAACCTCCAATATTAACAGGACAGAACACTAACTAACAGGAGATGTGTCCTGCTACATCAATATTAACAGGACAGAACACTAACTAACAGGAGATGTGTCCTGCTTCATCAATATTAACAGGACAGAACACTAACTAACAGGAGATGTGTCCTGCTACATCAATATTAACAGGACAGAACACTAACTAACAGGAGATGTGTCCTGCTGCATCAATATTAACAGGACAGAACACTAACTAACAGGAGATGTGTCCTGCTACATCAATATTAACAGGACAGATAACACTAACTAACAGGAGATGTGTCCTGCTACATCAATATTAACAGGACAGATAACACTAACTAACAGGAGATGTGTCCTGCTGCATCAATATTAACAGGACAGAACACTAACTAACAGGAGATGTGTCCTGCTACATCAATATTAACAGGACAGAACACTAACTAACAGGAGATGTGTCCTGCTGCATCAATATTAACAGGACAGAACACTAACTAACAGGAGATGTGTCCTGCTACATCAATATTAACAGGACAGAACACTAACTAACAGGAGATGTGTCCTGCTGCATTAAACCTCCAATATAACAGGACAGAACACTAACTAACAGGAGATGTGTCCTGCTACATCAATATTAACAGGACAGAACACTAACTAACAGGAGATGTGTCCTGCTACATCAATATTAACAGGACAGAACACTAACTAACAGGAGATGTGTCCTGCTGCATAAAACCTCCAATATAGACAGGACAGATAACACTAACTAACAGGAGATGTGTCCTGCTGCATCAATATTAACAGGACAGAACACTAACTAACAGGAGATGTGTCCTGCTACATCAATATTAACAGGACAGATAACACTAACTAACAGGAGATGTGTCCTGCTGCATCAATATTGACAGGACAGATAACACTAACTAACAGGAGATGTGTCCTGCTGCATCAATATTGACAGGACAGATAACACTAACTAACAGGAGATGTGTCCTGCTACATCAATATTAACAGGACAGAACACTAACTAACAGGAGATGTGTCCTGCTACATCAATATTAACAGGACAGAACACTAACTAACAGGAGATGTGTCCTGCTGCATCAATATTAACAGGACAGAACACTAACTAACAGGAGATGTGTCCTGCTACATCAATATTAACAGGACAGAACACTAACTAACAGGAGATGTGTCCTGCTACATCAATATTGACAGGACAGAACACTAACTAACAGGAGATGTGTCCTGCTACATCAATATTAACAGGACAGATAACACTAACTAACAGGAGATGTGTCCTGCTTCATCAATATTAACAGGACAGATAACACTAACTAACAGGAGATGTGTCCTGCTGCATCAATATTAACAGGACAGATAACACTAACTAACAGGAGATGTGTCCTGCTACATCAATATAGACAGGACAGAACACTAACTAACAGGAGATGTGTCCTGCTACATCAATATTAACAGGACAGAACACTAACTAACAGGAGATGTGTCCTGCTACATCAAACCTCCAATATAGACAGGACAGAACACTAACTAACAGGAGATGTGTCCTGCTACATCAATATTAACAGGACAGAACACTAACTAACAGGAGATGTGTCCTGCTACATCAATATTAACAGGACAGATAACACTAACTAACAGGAGATGTGTCCTGCTTCATCAATATTAACAGGACAGATAACACTAACTAACAGGAGATGTGTCCTGCTGCATCAATATTAACAGGACAGATAACACTAACTAACAGGAGATGTGTCCTGCTACATCAATATAGACAGGACAGAACACTAACTAACAGGAGATGTGTCCTGCTACATCAAACCTCCAATATAGACAGGACAGATAACACTAACTAACAGGAGATGTGTCCTGCTACATCAAACCTCCAATATAGACAGGACAGAACACTAACTAACAGGAGATGTGTCCTGCTACATCAATATTAACAGGACAGATAACACTAACTAACAGGAGATGTGTCCTGCTTCATCAATATTAACAGGACAGATAACACTAACTAACAGGAGATGTGTCCTGCTGCATCAATATTAACAGGACAGATAACACTAACTAACAGGAGATGTGTCCTGCTACATCAATATAGACAGGACAGAACACTAACTAACAGGAGATGTGTCCTGCTACATCAATATTAACAGGACAGAACACTAACTAACAGGAGATGTGTCCTGCTACATCAAACCTCCAATATAGACAGGACAGAACACTAACTAACAGGAGATGTGTCCTGCTACATCAATATTAACAGGACAGAACACTAACTAACAGGAGATGTGTCCTGCTACATCAATATTAACAGGACAGATAACACTAACTAACAGGAGATGTGTCCTGCTTCATCAATATTAACAGGACAGATAACACTAACTAACAGGAGATGTGTCCTGCTGCATAAATATTAACAGGACAGATAACACTAACTAACAGGAGATGTGTCCTGCTACATCAATATAGACAGGACAGAACACTAACTAACAGGAGATGTGTCCTGCTACATCAAACCTCCAATATAGACAGGACAGATAACACTAACTAACAGGAGATGTGTCCTGCTACATCAAACCTCCAATATAGACAGGACAGATAACACTAACTAACAGGAGATGTGTCCTGCTACATCAAACCTCCAATATTAACAGGACAGAACACTAACTAACAGGAGATGTGTCCTGCTACATCAATATTAACAGGACAGATAACACTAACTAACAGGAGATGTGTCCTGCTACATCAATATTAACAGGACAGATAACACTAACTAACAGGAGATGTGTCCTGCTGCATCAATATTAACAGGACAGAACACTAACTAACAGGAGATGTGTCCTGCTACATCAATATTAACAGGACAGAACACTAACTAACAGGAGATGTGTCCTGCTACATCAATATTAACAGGACAGAACACTAACTAACAGGAGATGTGTCCTGCTACATCAATATTAACAGGACAGAACACTAACTAACAGGAGATGTGTCCTGCTGCATCAAACCTCCAATATTAACAGGACAGAACACTAACTAACAGGAGATGTGTCCTGCTACATCAATATTAACAGGACAGAACACTAACTAACAGGAGATGTGTCCTGCTTCATCAATATTAACAGGACAGAACACTAACTAACAGGAGATGTGTCCTGCTACATCAATATTAACAGGACAGAACACTAACTAACAGGAGATGTGTCCTGCTGCATCAATATTAACAGGACAGAACACTAACTAACAGGAGATGTGTCCTGCTACATCAATATTAACAGGACAGATAACACTAACTAACAGGAGATGTGTCCTGCTACATCAATATTAACAGGACAGATAACACTAACTAACAGGAGATGTGTCCTGCTGCATCAATATTAACAGGACAGAACACTAACTAACAGGAGATGTGTCCTGCTACATCAATATTAACATGACAGAACACTAACTAACAGGAGATGTGTCCTGCTGCATCAATATTAACAGGACAGAACACTAACTAACAGGAGATGTGTCCTGCTACATCAATATTAACAGGACAGAACACTAACTAACAGGAGATGTGTCCTGCTGCATCAAACCTCCAATATAGACAGGACAGAACACTAACTAACAGGAGATGTGTCCTGCTACATCAATATTAACAGGACAGAACACTAACTAACAGGAGATGTGTCCTGCTACATCAATATTAACAGGACAGAACACTAACTAACAGGAGATGTGTCCTGCTGCATAAAACCTCCAATATAGACAGGACAGATAACACTAACTAACAGGAGATGTGTCCTGCTGCATCAATATTAACAGGACAGAACACTAACTAACAGGAGATGTGTCCTGCTACATCAATATTAACAGGACAGATAACACTAACTAACAGGAGATGTGTCCTGCTGCATCAATATTGACAGGACAGATAACACTAACTAACAGGAGATGTGTCCTGCTGCATCAATATTGACAGGACAGATAACACTAACTAACAGGAGATGTGTCCTGCTACATCAATATTGACAGGACAGATAACACTAACTAACAGGAGATGTGTCCTGCTACATCAATATTAACAGGACAGAACACTAACTAACAGGAGATGTGTCCTGCTACATCAATATTAACAGGACAGAACACTAACTAACAGGAGATGTGTCCTGCTGCATCAATATTAACAGGACAGATAACACTAACTAACAGGAGATGTGTCCTGCTGCATCAATATTAACAGGACAGATAACACTAACTAACAGGAGATGTGTCCTGCTGCATCAATATTAACAGGACATAACACTAACTAACAGGAGATGTGTCCTGCTACATCAATATTAACAGGACAGATAACACTAACTAACAGGAGATGTGTCCTGCTGCATCAATATTAACAGGACAGAACACTAACTAACAGGAGATGTGTCCTGCTACATCAATATTAACAGGACAGAACACTAACTAACAGGAGATGTGTCCTGCTACATCAATATTAACAGGACAGATAACACTAACTAACAGGAGATGTGTCCTGCTGCATCAATATTGACAGGACAGAACACTAACTAACAGGAGATGTGTCCTGCTACATCAATATTAACAGGACAGATAACACTAACTAACAGGAGATGTGTCCTGCTTCATCAATATTAACAGGACAGATAACACTAACTAACAGGAGATGTGTCCTGCTGCATCAAACCTCCAATATTAACAGGACAGAACACTAACTAACAGGAGATGTGTCCTGCTACATCAATATTAACAGGACAGATAACACTAACTAACAGGAGATGTGTCCTGCTACATCAATATTAACAGGACAGAACACTAACTAACAGGAGATGTGTCCTGCTGCATCAATATTAACAGGACAGATAACACTAACTAACAGGAGATGTGTCCTGCTGCATCAATATTAACAGGACAGATAACACTAACTAACAGGAGATGTGTCCTGCTACATCAATATAGACAGGACAGAACACTAACTAACAGGAGATGTGTCCTGCTACATCAATATTAACAGGACAGAACACTAACTAACAGGAGATGTGTCCTGCTGCATCAATATTAACAGGACAGAACACTAACTAACAGGAGATGTGTCCTGCTACATCAATATTAACAGGACAGAACACTAACTAACAGGAGATGTGTCCTGCTGCATCAAACCTCCAATATTAACAGGACAGATAACACTAACTAACAGGAGATGTGTCCTGCTGCATCAATATTAACAGGACAGAACACTAACTAACAGGAGATGTGTCCTGCTACATCAATATTAACAGGACAGAACACTAACTAACAGGAGATGTGTCCTGCTGCATCAATATTAACAGGACAGAACACTAACTAACAGGAGATGTGTCCTGCTGCATCAAACCTCCAATATTAACAGGACAGATAACACTAACTAACAGGAGATGTGTCCTGCTACATCAATATTAACAGGACAGATAACACTAACTAACAGGAGATGTGTCCTGCTGCATCAAACCTCCAATATTAACAGGACAGATAACACTAACTAACAGGAGATGTGTCCTGCTACATCAATATTAACAGGACAGATAACACTAACTAACAGGAGATGTGTCCTGCTACATCAATATTAACAGGACAGATAACACTAACTAACAGGAGATGTGTCCTGCTACATCAATATTAACAGGACAGAACACTAACTAACAGGAGATGTGTCCTGCTACATCAATATTAACAGGACAGAACACTAACTAACAGGAGATGTGTCCTGCTACATCAATATTAACAGGACAGAACACTAACTAACAGGAGATGTGTCCTGCTACATCAATATTAACAGGACAGAACACTAACTAACAGGAGATGTGTCCTGCTGCATCAATATTGACAGGACAGGCCCCACTGTCCTATCTGACTGCGTCAGGCCCCACTGTCCTATCTCACTGCGTCAGGCCCCGCTGTCCTATCTGACTGCGTCAGGCCCCGCTGTCCTATCTGACTGCGTCAGGCCCCGCTGTCCTATCTTACTGCGTCAGGCCCCGCTGTCCTATCTTACTGCGTCAGGCCCCGCTGTCCTATCTTACTGCGTCAGGCCCCGCTGTCCTATCTTACTGCGTCAGGCCCCGCTGTCCTATCTTACTGCTTCAGGCCCCGCTGTCCTATCTTACTGCTTCAGGCCCCACTGTCCTATCTTACTGCTTCAGTCCCCACTGTCCTATCTTACTGCTTCAGGCTCCACTGTCCTATCTGACTGTGTCAGACCCCACTGTCCTATCTGACTGTGTCAGACCCCACTGTCCTATCTGACTGTGTCAGGCCCCACTGTCCTATCTTACTGCGTCAGGCCCCACTGTCCTATCTTACTGCTTCAGGCCCCACTGTCCTATCTTACTGTCTCAGGCCCCACTGTCCTATCTTACTGTCTCAGGCCCCACTGTCCTATCTTACTGTGTCAGGCCCCACACGCTCACCATCTGACAGATAAAAACTCTTGTGGCTTGTTCAAAATATGCTTTTCATCAAATTCTGTTTGTGCCAACAGAGTTTTTCATCTCTTGAAGAGATTAAAATGGCCTCAATCTCTAACCGGACCGGATCTGAACCATCAGGTCCAACTCAGTAGTCAGTTCACGTTGGGCCAGGCTGGGCAGAGAGGGAGGCAGGGGAGGAAGGGAGGCAGGGGAGGAAGGGAAGAGTGGCGGAGGGGAGGGCTAGTGTCTGTCGGGCCAGTTTCCCCTCAGGGCTGCCACATTCTGATGGCTCAGATAAAATGAGAGAGAGAGAGAGAGAGAGAGAGGGGGGGGGGGGGGAGAGGGGGGGGGGACTGAACAAGGATGGTCTTTGTGTTACTGTACCAGCTAGTGAGTGGACGGACGGACAGACAGACAGACAGACAGACAGACAGACAGACAGACACAGAACAGGGTGGGTGAGAGAAAGAGTGAAAAATAGTGAGAGAGAGAGTCGAGAGTTACTTACACTGGTGCAGCAAAGAGTCTCCATGATGCAAAGGTTGAAAGAGGAGGGAAGGAAGGAAGGAGAGAGAAAGAGAGCAGAAAAGAAGAGAAAGGAGACAAGATAAAGGCTCAATGAATTCAGAAAAATGAAAATGAAAAGACACTGGAGAGAGAGAGAACTCTATAGGTAGATCATTAGAGAGAGAGAGAGAACTCTATAGGTAGATCATTAGAGAGAGAGAGAGAGAGAACTCTATAGGTAGATCATTAAGAGAGAGAGAGAACTCTATAGGTAGATCATTAGAGAGAGAGAGAGAACTCTATAGGTAGATCATTAGAGAGAGAGAGAGAACTCTATAGGTAGATCATTAGAGAGAGAGAGAGAGAGAACTCTATAGGTAGATCATTAAGAGAGAGAGAGAACTCTATAGGTAGATCATTAGAGAGAGAGAGAGAACTCTATAGGTAGATCATTAGAGAGAGAGAGAGAACTCTATAGGTAGATAATTAAGAGAGAGAGAACTCTATAGGTAGATCATTAAGAGAGAGAGAGAGAGAGAACTCTAGGTAGATCATTAAGAGAGAGAGAGAAATCTATAGGTAGATCATTAAGAGAGAGAGAACTCTATAGGTAGATCATTAAGAGAGAGAGAGAGAGAGAACTCTATAGGTAGATCATTAGAGAGAGAGAGAACTCTATAGGTAGATCATTAGAGAGAGAGAGAGAACTCTATAGGTAGATCATTAGAGAGAGAGAGAGAACTCTATAGGTAGATCATTAAGAGAGAGAGAGAGAGAGAGAGATAACTCTATAGGTAGATCATTAAGAGAGAGAGAGAACTCTATTGGTAGATCATTAAGAGAGAGAGAGAACTCTATAGGTAGATCATTAGAGAGAGAGAGAACTCTATAGGTAGATCATTAGAGAGAGAGAGAGAACTCTATAGGTAGATCATTAGAGAGAGAGAGAGAACTCTATAGGTAGATCATTAGAGAGAGAGAGAGAACTCTATAGGTAGATCATTAGAGAGAGAGAACTCTATAGCTAGATCATTAAGAGAGAGAGAGAGAACTATATAGGTAGATCATTAGAGAGAGAGAACTCTATAGCTAGATCATTAAGAGAGAGAGAGAGAGAGAACTCTATAGGTAGATCATTAGAGAGAGAGAACTCTATAGCTAGATCATTAAGAGAGAGAGAGAGAGAACTCTATAGGTAGATCATTAGAGAGAGAGAACTCTATAGCTAGATCATTAAGAGAGAGAGAGAGAGAGAACTCTATAGGTAGATCATCATTAGAGAGAGAGAGAACTCTATAGGTAGATCATTAGAGAGAGAGAGAACTCTATAGGTAGATCATTAGAGAGAGAGAACTCTACAGGTAGATCATTAGAGAGAGAGAGAGAACTCTATAGGTAGATGATTAGAGAGAGAGAGAGAACTCTATAGGTAGATGATTAGAGAGAGAGAGAGAACTCTATAGGTAGATCATTAGAGAGAGAGAACTCTATAGGTAGATCATTAGAGAGAGAGAACTCTATAGGTAGATGATTAGAGAGAGAGAGAGAACTCTATAGGTAGATCATTAGAGAGAGAGAACTCTATAGGTAGATCATTAGAGAGAGAGAACTCTATAGGTAGATCATTAGAGAGAGAGAGAGAGAGAGAGAGAGAGAGAGAGAGAGAGAGAGAGAGACAGACAGACAGAGAGTGAGAGAAAGAGAGACAGAGAGAGAGAGAGAGAGACAGAGAGAGAGAGAAAGAGAGACAGAGAGAGAGAGAGAGAGAGAGAGAGAGAGAGAGAGAGAGAGAGAGAGAGAGAGAACTCAAGGCTGGAAGGTTAAAGCTTCTTCAGGTAAACAATGAGAAGGAATCCATTTGAAATCCTTTGGGAAATTAACCCAGAGCCGTGTAAATGGCTGTGGTTTAACCTATTAGGACAACAACCACCAGATCATATCAACCACTACAGGGAGAAAAACACATCCCATGTGAGTGGCAGGGTTGTATTCATTAGTGTTGACCAAAGCAAAACGTTTCAAAACATTGTGCAACGAAAAATGTAAAAACAAGTGTTTTTTTATTGGACAAATTCAGAGAAAAACCTTCCGTTTCAAGATGTTGTCTTTGGTTTGGTGCCGAGTGAATAAGGCCCAGGCCTCTCTGTGAGTGTTTGACTGATGTACGGCGCTACAAAGACGGGCAGTAATGCTGCTCTTAATGAGATTTATTTAGACAGGAAACACGGGCGGCCTTGATGAAAGGACTTAATTAATACACTACTTAGGGAGGGAGGGAGGATGGGAGGAGGGAGGATAGAAGGGAGGGAAGGAGGGAGGATGGGAGGGAGGGAGGGAGAGAGGAAAGGAGGGAGGGAGGGATGTTGGAATGGAGGAGAGATGATGGGAGGGAGGGAGGATGGGACGAGAGAGGATAGGAGGGAGGGAGGGAGGGAGGGAGGGAGGGAGGGAGGGAGGGAGGGAGGGAAGTTATTAACCTACAGTATCTTACCATCCTACCACAATGAATTAACCTCCCTATCTTACCATCCTACCACAATGAATCAACCTCCCTATCCCACCATCCTACCACAATTAATTAACCTCCCTCTCTTACCATCCTACCATAAAGAATCAACCTGATATGGTTAATTAACTTCCCTCCCTCCCTCCCATCCTCTCTCCTCCCTCCCTCCCATCCTCTCTCCTTCCCTCCCTCCCTCCCTCCCTCCTTCCCTCGCTCCCTCCCTCATTCCCATCCTCTCTCCTTCCCTCCCTCCCATCATCTCTCCTCCATTCCAACATCCATCCCTCCCTCCCTCCCTCCCTCACTCCCATCCTCTCTCCTTCCCTCCCTCCCTCCCCCTCCCTCCTTCCCTCCCATCCTCCCTCCTTCCCTCCCATCCTCTCTCTTTCCCTCACTCCCTCCCATCCTCCCTCCCTCCCATCATCTCTTCTCCCTCTCTCCCATCATCTCTCCTCCCTCCCTCCCATCCTCTCTCCTTCCCTCGCTCCCTCCCTCACTCCCATCCTCTCTCCTTCCCTCTCTCCCATCCTCTCTCCCATCCTCTTTCCCTCATTCCCTCCCTCCCGCCCTCCCTCCCTCACTCCCATCCTCTCTCCTTCCCTCTCTCCCATCCTCTCTCCTTCCCTCTCTCCTTCCCTCTCTCCCATCCTCTCTCCCTCCCCCCCATCCTCCCTCCCTCCTATCCTCTCTTCTCCCATCCTCTCTTCTTCCCTCCCTCCTATCCTCTCTCCTCCCATCCTCCCTCCCTCCCATCCTCTCTCCTCCCATCCTCCCTCCTTCCCTCCCATCCTCTCTCTTTCCCTCACTCCCTCCCATCCTCCCTCCCTCCCATCATCTCTCCTCCCTCTCTCCCATCATCTCTCCTCCCTCCCTCCCATCCTCTCTCCTTCCCTCTCTCCCATCCTCTCTCCCTCCCTCCCTCCCTCACTCCCTCCCTCACTCCCATCCTCTCTCCTTCCCTCTCTCCCATCCTCTCTCCTTCCCTCTCTCCTTCCCTCTCTCCCATCCTCTCTCCCTCCCCCCCATCCTCCCTCCCTCCTATCCTCTCTTCTCCCATCCTCTCTCCTTCCCTCCCTCCTATCCTCTCTCCTCCCATCCTCCCTCCCTCCCATCCTCTCTCCTCCCATCCTCCCTCCCTCCCTCCTATCCTCTCTCCTCCCATCCTCCCTCCCTCCCTCCTATCCTCTCTCCTCCCTCCCTCCCTCCCTCTCTCCTCCCATCCTCCCTCCCTCCCTCCTATCCTCTCTCTTCATCTTACCATCCTACCATAATGAATCAACCTCCCTACAGTATCTTACCATCCTACCATAATGAATCAACCTCCCTACAGTATCTTACCATCCTACCACAATGAATCAACCTCCCTACAGTATCTTACCATCCTCCCATAATGAATCAACCTCCCTACAGTATCTTACCATCCTACCACAATGAATTAACCTCCCTATCTTACCTCCTCCCATCCTCCCTCCCTCCCTCCTATCCTCTCTCTTCATCTTACCATCCTCCCATAATGAATCAACCTCCCTACAGTATCTTTCTATCCTACAATAATGGACCAACCTCCCTACAGTATCTTACCATCCTACCATAATGAATCAACCTCCCTACAGTATCTTACCATTTTACCATAATGAATCAACCTCCCTATCTTACCATCTTACCATAATGAATTAACCTCCCTATCCTACTATTTTACCATGGCCAGTAGGCACAGCATGAGGAACTTCTAATTCATTACAGTTAGATAGAACCAGTTAACCTTAATGGTATATTAAGGATTGTGGCTTTTCAGGACGATAACCAGACATGAGCCAAGGTTAGCTCATCTCCCTGTAACACTCAGTCTGAGATTAGACATGTCTGGAACCCCAAATGAGTGAGGAACCCACGACAGGAAACAGAATGAACAGGATCCTGGCCCTCACACAAAACATATGGTCGTTTAGTGTAGTGTACCATGCATGTCTCCAGGTCCTCCAGCCTTTCTGCCTCATTCAGCTCCGTGGTGGCCCGTTTAGGAGCCCTCTCCTCGGGTATGTCCAGGTCCACAGACTCCCGTTGGACCAGAGGACGCTCCTTCCTCACCAGGTGGTCAGCCTAGGGGGGAGCAAGACATAATGACTATTACACTACTGTTACTATAGTAACTATTATTATGTTCACTATTACCGTTACTATGGTCATTATTACCGTTACTATGGTCACTATTACTGTTACTATAGTCACTATTACTGTTACTATAGTCACTATTACTGTTACTACAGTCACTATTACTGTTACTACAGTCACTATTACTGTTACTATGTTCACAATTACTGTTACTATAGTCACTATTACTACAGTCACTATTACTGTTACTACAGTCACTATTACTGTTACTATAGTCACTATTACTACAGTCACTATTACTGTTACTATAGTCACTATTACTGTTACTATAGTCACTATTACTGTTACTATGGTCACTATTACTGTTACTATAGTCACTATTACTGTTACTATGGTCACTATTACTGTTACTATAGTCACTATTACTGTTACTATAGTCACTATTACTGTTACTACAGTCACTATTACTGTTACTATGTTCACAATTACTGTTACTATAGTCACTATTACTGTTACTATGTTCACAATTACTGTTACTATAGTCACTATTACTATAGTCACTATTACTGTTACTACAGTCACTATTACTGGTACTATAGTCACTATTACTGTTACTATAGTCACTATTACTGTTACTATAGTCACTATTACTGTTACTATAGTCACTATTACTGTTTCTATGTTCACAATTACTGTTACTATAGTCACTATTACTATAGTCACTATTACTGTTACTACAGTCACTATTACTGGTACTATAGTCACTATTACTGTTACTATAGTCACTATTACTGTTACTATAGTCACTATTACTGTTACTACAGTCACAATTACTGTTACTATGTTCACAATTACTGTTACTATAGTCACTATTACTGTTACTACAGTCACTATTACTGTTACTATGTTCACAATTACTGTTGCTATAGTCACTATTACTACAGTCACTATTACTGTTACTACAGTCACTATTACTGGTACTATAGTCACTATTACTGTTACTATAGTCACTATTACTGTTACTATAGTCACTATTACTGTTACTATAGTCACTATTACTGTTACTATAGTCACTATTACTGTTACTATAGTCACTATTACTGTTACTATAGTCACTATTACTGTTACTATAGTCACTATTACTGTTACTACAGTCACTATTACTGTTACTATGTTCACAATTACTGTTACTATAGTCACTATTACTATAGTCACTATTACTGTTACTACAGTCACTATTACTGTTACTATAGTCACTATTACTGTTACTATGTTCACTATTACTGTTACTATGGTCACAATTACTGTTGCTATAGTCACTATAACTATGTTCACTATTACTGTTACTATAGTCACTATTACTGTTACTATGTTCACTATTACTGTTACTATAGTCACAAATACTGTTCCTATAGTCACAATTACTGTCACTATGGTCACTCTTACTGTTACTATAGTCACTATTACTAAGTTCACTATTACTGTTACTATAGTCACTATAACTGTTACTATGGTCACTATTACTGTTACTATAGTAACTATTACTATGGTCACAATTACTGTTACTATGTTCACTATTACTGTTACTATGTTCACTATTACTGTTACTATAGTCACTATAACTGTTACTATGGTCACTATTACTGTTACTGTGGTCACTATTACTGTTACCATAGTAACTATTACTATGGTCACAATTACTGTTACTATGTTCACTATTACTGTTACTATGTTCACTATTACTGTTACTATGGTCACTATTACTGCTACTATAGTCACTATCACTGTTACTATGTTCACTATTACTGTTACTATGGTCACAATTACTGTTACTATAGTCACTATTACTATGTTCACTATTACTGTTACTATGTTCACTATTACTGTCACTATAGTTACTATTACTGTTACTATGGTCACTCTTACTGTTACTATGTTCACTATAACTGTTACTATGTTCACTATTACTGTTACTATGGTCACTCTTACTGTTACTATAGTCACTATTATTGTTACTATGTTCACTATTACTATGGTCACAATTACTGTTACTATAGTCACTATTACTATGTTCACTATTACTGTTACTATGTTCACTATTACTGTCACTATAGTCACTATTACTGTTACTATGGCCACTATTACTGTTACTATGGTCACTACTACTGTTATTATGGTCACTATTACTGTTACTATGGTCACTCTTACTGTTACTATGTTCACTATAACTGTTACTATGTTCACTATTACTGTTACTATGGTCACTCTTACTGTTACTATAGTCACTATTATTGTTACTATGTTCACTATTACTGTTACTATGGTCACTATTACTGTTACTATAGTCACAATTACTGTTACTATGTTCACTATCAATGTTACTATGGTCACTATTACTGTTACTATAGTCACAATTACTGTTACTATGGTCACTGTTACTATGTTCACTATTACTGTTAATATGTTCACTATTACTGTTACTATGGTCACTATTACTGTTACTATGGTCACTGTTACTGTTACTATGGTCACTGTTACTATGGTCACTGTTACTGTTACTATGGTCACTGTTACTATGGTCACTATTACTGTGTGTTATTATATATGACCTATATGATCATACACCTGTACTAGTGAACCAGTGACTGACTCAGTATGAATCATAGAATTCATGTTAGAATTTCACAGAATGTGTTGTCATATTATCATGAGCAGTGATGTGTTGTCATGGTTACCATGAGCAGTGATGTGTTGTCATGGTTACCATGAGTAGTGATTGCACTGTATCTCCAGGCATGATTAAGACTCACCAGTGTGTGCTGAGAGCCAGACAGGGCTTCTAGGATCTCATCTACGATACGGTCTGAGAGGAAGGAAGCCAGGCTCAGCTTTACCTCACTAGGAGAGAAACAGAGAGGGGAAGAGGAGAAAACAGAGGGATGAAGAGGAGAGAAACAGAGGGGAAGAGGAGAGAAACAGAGGGATGAAGAGGAGAGAAACAGAGAGGGGAAGAGGAGAGAAACAGATTGATGAAGAGGAGAGAAACAGAGAGGGGAAGAGGAGAAAACAGAGGGATGAAGAGGAGAGAAACAGCGGGATGAAGAGGAGAGAAACAGAGGGGGGAAGAGGAGAAAAATAGAGGGATGAAGAGGAGAGAAACAGATTGATGAAGAGGAGAGAAACAGAGAGGGGAAGAGGAGAGAAACAGATTGATGAAGAGGAGAGAAACAGAGAGGGGAAGAGGAGAAAACAGAGGGATGAAGAGGAGAGAAACAGAGGGGAAGAGGAGAGAAACAGAGGGGGGAAGAGGAGAAAAATAGAGGGATGAAGAGGAGAGAAACAGATTGATGAAGAGGAGAGAAACAGGGATGAAGAGGAGAGAAACAGGGATGAAGAGGAGAGAAACAGATTGATGAAGAGGAGAGAAACAGAGGGATGAAGTCAGAAAGAGGAGAGAGGCTTCATTCATTCCCACTTCACAGGGTCAACACTGAGGCAAGGCTTTGTGGGCCATCAGACCAGCAGGCTGTGAACAACCCCCTGGCGTTCTAAATGACAGTGGGAATCTACAGTAGAAGGATAGACACCTGCACACTGTCCAACTACAGGACCAATAAGTGGGAATCTACACTAGAAGGATAGACACCTGCACACTGTCTACAGGACCAATAAGTGGGAATCTAACAATCAGGGCCACTGCTATGACCTTAACACAGACAGTGACAGAGGACCCAGACAGGGACAGAGGACACAGACAGGGACAGAGGACACAGACAGGGACAGAGGACACAGACAGTGACAGAGGACACAGACAGTGACAGAGGACACAGACAGACACGTCACCTCTGTAGATAACACAATATAAAAACAATACACCAGGATTCTGCTTCTCAATGTACTCAGGCTTGTCAGCCAGAGGTCGTAGTTCATTCAGCCAAGAGAACAAGGACATGGAGGTGAGTGATTTCAGGACAACAGCAAAAATAATGTTGAGTTTTTTAATGAAGTCTGGACATCATTAGTGTGGAGTGAAGTCTTGTCATATAAACACGATACAACTCTAGTCTCACCTGATCTTGTTGATGATGTCGACTCCAGACTGTTCCAGCAGGGTGTTCTTGACGAAGCTACGGGGAACCACCATCTTAGCTGTGCTGGCTTTGATCAGGTCCTGACGAAGGTTAGTCTTCCTCATCACATGGGGACAGAGACCCTCCGCAGCATCCACCATGGACTCCAACAGACCCTGGAAAGATGAGCTATAAGACATCACATCTAGACATCCACCATGGACTCCAACAGACCCTGGAAAGATGAGCTATAAGACATCACATCTAGACAACTGAAATAACATAATGTGTGTGTATCTGTCTGTACAGTATGTGTGTTTGTGTGTGTGTCTGTGTCTGTGTGTGTATGTATGTGTGTTTGTGTGTGTGTCTGTGTGTGTGTGTGTGTCTGTGTGTGTATGTGTGTGTGTATGTGTGTGTGTGTGTGTGTGTGTGTGTGTGTATGTGTGTGTATGTGTATGTGTATGTGTGTGTATGTGTGTGTGTGTGTGTGTGTGTGTGTGTGTGTGTGTGTGTGTGTATGTGTGTGTGTATGTGTGTGTATGTGTGTGTGTGTGTGTGTGTGTGTGTGTATGTGTGTGTGTGTGTGTGTGTGTCTGTGTGTGTGTGTATATGTGTGTGTGTGTGTGTGTATATGTGTGTGTGTGTATATGTGTGTGTGTGTGTGTCAGGCTCCCTCACAGAACTCCTTCTCTCTGCTCTGATTACAGGCGGAGGGAAACATGCCAGCTCCTCTGCTGACACAACAACAACCACAGCGTTAAGGCCTGGGAGTTATCCCTGTACAATCCAGCTCTGGACGTCTCAACAGTCAATATGTCTGAGGGACTGGGAAAACAGGAGAATACGCAAGGCTACGTGTGTGTGTGGGGGGGTGGGGGGGTCTGGAGGGCGGAGAGAGACGGGACTGTTAACTCAGGAGTCTGCCTACCTGCCAAGAATGTACTGCTGCCCAAACCAATAAATATCCACTCTGGTCAAACTGTCTTTTAGGATGGCAGAACCCTGCTCTTTTGAAACATACACATTTCTGGAGATGGATCCTGTTCAGAGCAGTATCCTGGCATCATATTCTAGTCTAATTTATAGACAGATATCTTTTTTTACCCACTTTTTCTCGCCAATTTCGATCTTGTCTCATCGCTGCAACTCCCCAACGGGCTCGGGAGGCGAAGGTGGAGTCATGCGTCCTCTGAAACATGACCCGCCAAACCGCGCTTCTTCTTAACACCCGCCCTCTTAACCCGGAGGCTAGCCGCCGGTTGTGATACAGCCCGGGATCGAACCCGGGTCTGTAGTGACGCCTCTAGCTCTGCGAGGCAGTGTCTTAGACCGCTGCGCCACTCGGGAGACCCCTCATCAACATTTTGACCCATCATCAGTTTTCTTCAAACATTGACTTCCTTGACTTTTTGTGCCTGTTTAAAACCATGGCCCCCCTACCTGTAGCTGTTCATCCATGACCCTGGCCACCTCTCCAGCCATGGACTCCAGTTTCTCCTGGATGGGTCCTACTGACTGACCGTTGACCTCTTCTCTGGACGCTGCTCCCAGGTGGTACAGGTTAGGAAGCAGCTGGGGGGAGGAGAGGAGGAAGACAGGAGGAGGACAGGAGGACAGGTGGAGGAGAGGCGGAAGAGAGGGGAGAGGAGGACAGGAGGAGGATAGGACAGGTGGAGGAGAGGAGGACAGGAGTAGGAGAGGACAGGAGGAGGAGTGGAGGAAGAGAGGGGAGAGGAGGACAGGAGGAGGAGAGGACAGTAGGAGGAGAGGGGGACAGGAGGAAAGGAGAGGACAGGAGGAGGAGAGGAGGAGGAAAGGAGAGGAGGGGAGAGGAGGAGGAGGAGAGGATAGGAGGAGGAGGAGAGGACAGGAGGAGGAGGAGAGGACAGGAAGAGGAGAGGAGGAGGAAAGGAGAGGAGGGGAGAGGAGGAGGAGGAGAGGACAGGAGGAGGAGAGGAGGGGAGAGGAGGAGGAGAGGAGGAAAGGGTTAGAAAAAGGGTTGTAACATTCAAAATGTTGGATTATGGGTTAGATCTTAACTAAATGCCCAGAGTAAAATGACCAGTCACCGTTTTGGAGTTCCTGGCATCCTTCATCAGGTTTTCGGCCGTCTTGACGTCGTCTAAGACCACGTCTGTCTCTGAGTTCCTCAGGGAGTTGAGATGGTCCTGGACTTTCACACAGATTCTGTCAATCATCTGAAGAAGAAGAGTGTGAGACAGGAACAAAGCAGTTATCTGTCTAGCAGTGAAACCTAAAACAGACAATCTGAGAGGAATAGTAGACTCGAGGACAATCCCATCTCTTCACGCTCCTCTCAAATTACAGGAAATACAAACCGTCACACATCTACACCATGAAATCAATCACTAAGAATCATGTCTCATCTTCACCATGAAATGAATCATGTCTCATCTTCACCATGAAATGAATCACTAAGCATCGTGTCTCATCTTCACATTAAATGAATCACTAAGAATCATGTCTCATCTTCACCATGAAATGAATCACTAAGCATCGTGTCTCATCTTCACATTAAATGAATCACTAAGAATCATGTCTCATCTTCACCATGAAATGAATCACTAAGCATCGTGTCTCATCTTCACATTAAATGAATCACTAAGAATCATGTCTCATCTTCACCATGAAATGAATCACTAAGAATCATGTCTCATCTTCACCATGAAATGAATCACTAAGAATCGTGTCTCATCTTCACCATGAAATGAATCACTAAGCATCGTGTCTCATCTTCACCATGAAATGAATCATTAAGAATCGTGTGTCATCTTCACCATGAAATGAATCACTAAGAATCGTGTCTCATTTTAACCATGAAATCAATCACTAAGAATCATGTCTCATCTTCACCATGAAATGAATCACTAAGAATCGTGTCTCATTTTAACCATGAAATGAATCACTAAGAATCATCTCTCATCTTCACCATGAAGTGAATCACTAAGCATCGTGTCTCAGCTATACCATGAATCGTGTCTCATTTTAACCATGAAATGAATCACTAAGAATCATCTCTCATCTTCACCATGAAATGAATCACTAAGCATCGTGTCTCATCTATACCATGAATCGTGTCTCATTTTAACCATGAAATGAATCACTAAGAATCATCTCTCATCTTCACCATGAAATGAATCACTAAGCATCGTGTCTCACATAGCTGGTGTAACTGAGTCAGGTTTGCAGGCCTCCTTGCTCGTACATGCTTTTTTAGTTCTGCCCACAAATGTTCTATAGGATTGAGGTCAGGGTTTTGTGATGGCCACTCCAATACCTTGACTTCATTGTCCTTAAGCCATTTTTCCATAACTTTGGAAGTATGCTAGGTGTCATTGTCCATTTGGAAGACCCATTTGCGACCGAGCTGTAACTTCCTGACTGATGTTTTGAGATGTTGCTTCAATATATCCACATAATTTTCCTTCCTCATGACGCCATCTATTTTATGAAGTGCACCAGTCCCTCCTGCAGCAACCTCAGTGTTAACCAGTGGTCAGGGGAGACAGTTTCACAGGAGGGCGATTACAGGCTGTTAGTGGGGTGATGAAACACAATGCTACGCTCAACAAGTCAACAAAATCAAGTCGAGCTATGACCCCTGTGTCGCTGACCCACGTGTCGCTGACCTCCCCGTGTTGCTGACCCCCCGTGTTGCTGACCCCCCGTGTTGCTGACCCCCCCGTGTTGCTGACCCCCCCGTGTCGCTGACCCCCCGTGTCGCTGACAACCCCGTGTTGCTGACAACCCCGTGTTGCTGACAACCCCATGTTACTGACCCCCCCGTGTAGCTGACCCCCCCGTGTCGCTGACCCCCCGTGTCGTTGACCCCCCGTGTTGCTGACCCCCCGTGTTGCTGACCCCCCGTGTTGCTGACCCCCCATGTTGCCGACCCCCCATGTTACTGACCCCCGTGTTACTGACCCCCGTGTTACTGACCCCACATGTTACTGACCCCCCGTGTTGCTGACCCCCCATGTTACTGACCCCCCATGTTACTGACCCCCGTGATACTGACCCCCCATGTTGCTGACCCCCCCCGTGTTACTGACCCCCCCGTGTTACTGACCCCCCCGTGTTGCTGACCCCCATGTCGCTGATCGCCGTGTTACTGACCCCTGTGTTACTGACCCCCGTGTTGCTGAACCCGGTTTTACCTCTGCGGCTGTATTCACATGGTACTGTATTTTTAAATACTGTTGAGCGCGTGTCACCTGCTGAGTGGTGGTGGTAACGATGCCCTGTTGGAGGCGGTAGGCCTGCTCCTGGAGGTATTGACGAGTCTCATGGTTCCGGAACAGGTAGTTCTCAATCTGAAGAGAGCAGAGAGCATTACACTGTCAGCCATTTGTCATAGCAATGATATCCATGTAGCAAAATGGTTATTCAATCATAGATTTTGTTATTGCATTTGTGTGTTAGGTGAATATATATGTTAGAATTGTTTTTGTACCCAGACTACACAACAAATCCCAATTGGAAAAATAATCATATTGATTGATAGTTCAACCAGGTCCTCAGAGGTTTGAAGAGTCTGACTCACCTTCAGTCTTCTCTGGGCTTTAAGAGTCTGACTCACCTTTAGTCTTCTCTGGGCTTTAAGAGACTGACTCACCTTGAGCAGGGCATCTTCAGTCTTCTCTGAGCTGGCTTTAAGAGACGAACTCACCTTGAGCAGGGCGTCCTCTGTCTTCTCTGGGCTTTAAGAGTCTGACTCACCTTGAGCAGGTCATCCTCAGTCTTCTCTGGGCTTTAAGAGACTGACTCACCTTGAGCAGGGCATCCTCAGTCTTCTCTGGGCTTTAAGAGACGGTCTCACCTTGAGTAGGGCATCTTCAGTCTTCTCTGGGCTGGCTTTAAGAGACTGACTCACCTTGAGCAGGGCATCCTCAGTCTTCTCTGGGCTGGCTTTAAGAGACTGACTCACCTTGAGCAGGGCATCTTCAGTCTTCTCTGGGCTGGCTTTAAGAGACGGTCTCACCTTGAGTTGGGCATCTTCAGTCTTCTCTGGGCTGGCTTTAAGAGACTGACTCACCTTGAGCAGGGCATCCTCAGTCTTCTCTGGGCTTTAAGAGTCTGACTCACCTTGAGCAGGGCATCTTCAGTCTTCTCTGGGCTGGCTTTAAGAGACGAACTCACCTTGAGCAGGGCGTCCTCTGTCTTCTCTGGGCTTTAAGAGTCTGACTCACCTTGAGCAGGGAATCCTCAGTCTTCTCTGGGCTTTAAGAGACTGACTCACCTTGAGCAGGGCATCCTCAGTCTTCTCTGGGCTGGCTTTAAGAGACTGACTCACCTTCTGTCTTCTCTGGGCTTTAAGAGACTGACTCACCTTGAGCAGGGCATCTTCAGTCTTCTCTGGGCTTTAAGAGACTGACTCACCTTGAGCAGGGCATCCTCAGTCTTCTCTGAGCTTTAAGAGACTGACTCACCTTGAGCAGGGCATCCTCAGTCTTCTCTGGGCTTTAAGAGACTGACTCACCTTGAGCAGGGCATCCTCAGTCTTCTCTGGGCTTTAAGAGACTGACTCACCTTGAGCAGGGCATCCTCAGTCTTCTCTGGGCTTTAAGAGACTGACTCACCTTGAGAAGGGCATCCTCAGTCTTCTCTGGGCTTTAAGAGACTGACTCACCTTGAGCAGGGCATCCTCAGTCTTCTCTGGGCTTTAAGAGACTGACTCACCTTGAGCAGGGCATCCTCAGTCTTCTCTGGGCTTTAAGAGACTGACTCACCTTGAGCAGGGCATCCTCAGTCTTCTCTGAGCTTTAAGAGACTGACTCACCTTGAGCAGGGCATCCTCAGTCTTCTCTGGGCTTTAAGAGACTGACTCACCTTGAGCAGGGCATCCTCAGTCTTCTCTGGGCTTTAAGAGACTGACTCACCTTGAGCAGGGCATCCTCAGTCTTCTCTGGGCTTTAAGAGACTGACTCACCTTGAGCAGGGCATCCTCAGTCTTCTCTGGGCTTTAAGAGACTGACTCACCTTGAGCAGGGCATCCTCAGTCTTCTCTGGGCTTTAAGAGACTGACTCACCTTGAGCAGGGCATCCTCAGTCTTCTCTGGGCTTTAAGAGACTGACTCACCTTGAGCAGGGCATCCTCAGTCTTCTCTGGGCTTTAAGAGACTGACTCACCTTGAGCAGGGCATCCTCAGTCTTCTCTGGGCTTTAAGAGACTGACTCACCTTGAGCAGGGCATCTTCAGTCTTCTCTGGGCTTTAAGAGACTGACTCACCTTGAGCAGGGCGTCCTCAGTCTTCTCTGGGCTTTAAGAGACTGACTCACCTTGAGCAGGGCATCCTCAGTCTTCTCTGGGCTGGCTTTGAGAGCCTGAGACGCATCGATGATGGGGATAGGCATGAACCGGATGGTGAAGTTTCTGTCAAGGAGATGGACGGTCTCATAAATTTAGCATATTTTAAACAGATAGTATAATGTACTTATTCATTCCAGTCATATTTAACCAGATATTGGCATTCATATTTAAACAGATATTATGACCCAGTTAGTTATAGAAATATGAATTGGTTTAAAAGCCAGTCTTGAACTAACACAGTATCTGATTCAACTAATGTGATTCTTTTAGCATTATAATGCACACAGTATCTGATTCAACTAATGTGATTATTTTAGCATTATAATGCACACAGTATCTGATTCAACTAATGTGATTCTTTTAGCATTATAATGCATACAGTATCTGATTCAACTAATGTGATTCTTTTAGCATTATAATGCACACAGTATCTGATTCAACTAATGTGATTCTTTTAGCATTATAATGCACACAGTATCTGATTCAACTAATGTGATTCTTTTAGCATTATAATGCATACAGTATCTGATTCAACTAATGTGATTCTTTTAGCATTATAATGCACACAGTATCTGATTCAACTAATGTGATTCTTTTAGCATTATAATGCATACAGTATCTGATTCAACTAATGTGATTCTTTTAGCATTATAATGCACACAGTATCTGATTCAACTAATGTGATTCTTTTAGCATTATAATGCATACAGTATCTGATTCAACTAATGTGATTCTTTTAGCATTATAATGCACACAGTATCTGATTCAACTAATGTGATTCTTTTAGCATTATAATGCATACAGTATCTGATTCAACTAATGTGATTCTTTTAGCATTATAATGCATACAGTATCTGATTCAACTAATGTGATTCTTTTAGCATTATAATGCATACAGTATCTGATTCAACTAATGTGATTCTTTTAGCATTATAATGCACACAGTATCTGATTCAACTAATGTGATTCTTTTAGCATTATAATGCATACAGTATCTGTGTGTGTGTGTGTGTGTGTGTGTGTGTGTGTGTGTGTGTGTGTGTGTGTGTGTGTGTGTGAGGGCCCAGCCCCTGGCTGCTGACAGAGAGAAGAGCAGGTCTGAAACAAGCCATTTCATCTCCTAATTGATTGTGACTTGACATCATTAAGTGAGGTTACTGATCCTCTGCAGTTGGAAAGTCAGCCCAGAATAGTACATTAATTATGAGAGAGAGAGAGAGAGAAAAAGAGAGAGAGACAGAGAGAGACAGAGACAGAGAGAGAGAGACAGAGAGAGAGAGACAGAGAGATAGAGAGAGACAAAGAGAGACAGAGAGAGAGAGAGAGAGAGAGAGAGAGAGAGAGAGAGACAGAGAGAGACAAAGAGAGAGACAGAGAGAGAGAGAAAGACAGAGAGAGACAGAGAGAGACAGAGAGAAAGAGGTAGAGACAGGGAGAGACAGAGACAGACAGAGACAGAGAGACAGAGAGAGAGAGAGAGAGAGAGACGGAGAGACGGAGAGAGAGAGAAAGAAGTCTGGGACTGAACTGATTGAGTGTCTGTCTCTCAGGTGAAGCAGCTCAACGGTAGATTCATTCTTTATATGTAGTCAGAAAGGCCTCAGTGTGTCACTAAAGGGAATAGTTAATGACTGAACCTTACAGAGACTCAGGGACGACCAGCTCCTACGATACCTGATCAAACACACTCCTCTACATAACTGGAACCTCCTTCAAACACGGCTCATCTGGGACAACTAGAATATACATCCACTCACTATAGGGGCTTTGATCAACAGTCTCACAACAAGCCAACGCTCCGGAAACATCTTGGGATTGATATCACCGTTTGGTTAAAGAAAAAAAGAGCTGTAAATGTTTATTTTTGTTTTTTTTATCTCTTTTGTATTTATTGAGATGCAGCTTTACGTCTCCGAGGGACAGCTAAGGAACTGGCCCAATACGTTCAGTCGTTTCACTACTACTTCACTACTTTCACTACTAGCCACTTTAACTATGCCACTTTGTTTACATACTCATCTCATATGTATATACTGTACTCGATACAATCTACTGTATCTGCCTATGCTGCTCTGTACCATCACTCATTCATATATCCTTATGTACATATTCTTTATCCCCTCACACTGTGTACAAGACAGTAGTTTTGGAATTGTTAGTTAGATTACTTGTTGGTTATTACTGCATTGTCGGAACTAGAAGCACAAGCATTTCGCTACACTCGCATTAACATCTGCTAACCATGTGTATGTGACAAATAAATTTGATTTGATTTAAAGATGGCCACTTCTCTAGTAAACCCAGGGTGTTTACCTAAAGATGGCCACTTCTCTAGTAAACCCAGGGTGTTTACCTAAAGATGGCCACTTCTCTAGTAAACCCAGGGTGTTTACCTAAAGATGGCCACTTCTCTAGTAAACCCAGGGTGTTTACCTAAAGATGGCCACTTCTCTAGTAAACCCAGGGTGTTTACCTAAAGATGGCCACTTCTCTAGTAAACCCAGGGTGTTTACCTAAAGATGGCCACTTCTCTAGTAAACCCAGGGTGTTTACCTAAAGATGGCCACTTATCTAGTAAACCTAGAGTGTTTACCTAAAGATGGCCACTTCTCTAGTAAACCCAGGGTGTTTACCTAAAGATGGCCACTTCTCTAGTAAACCCAGGGTGTTTACCTAAAGATGGCTACTTCTCTAGTAAACCCAGGGTGTTTACCTAAAGATGGCCACTTCTCTAGTAAACCCAGGGTGTTTACCTAAAGATGGCCACTTCTCTAGTAAACCCAGGGTGTTTACCTAAAGATGGCCACTTCTCTAGTAAACCCAGGGTGTTTTCCTAAAGATGGCCACTTCTCTAATAAACCCAGGGTGTTTACCTAAAGATGGCCACTTCTCTAGTAAACCCAGGGTGTTTACCTAAAGATGGCCACTTCTCTAGTAAACCCAGGGTGTTTACCTAAAGATGGCCACTTCTCTAGTAAATCCAGGGTGTTTACCTAAAGATGGCCACTTCTCTAGTAAACCCAGGGTGTTTACCTAAAGATGGCCACTTCTCTAGTAAACCCAGGGTGTTTACCTAAAGATGGCCACCTATCTAGTAAACCCAGGGTGTTTACCTAAAGATGGCTACTTCTCTAGTAAACCCAGAGTGTTTACCTAAAGATGGCCACTTCTCTAGTAAACCCATGGTGTTTACCTAAAGATGGCCACCTATCTAGTAAACCCAGGGTGTTTACCTAAAGATGGCTACTTCTCTAGTAAACCCAGAGTGTTTACCTAAAGATGGCCACTTCTCTAGTAAACCCAGAGTGTTTACCTAAAGATGGCCACCTATCTAGTAAACCCAGAGTGTTTACCTAAAGATGGCCACCTATCTAGTAAACCCAGGGTGTTTACCTAAAGATGGCCACCTATCTAATAAACCCAGGGTGTTTACCTAAAGATGGCCACCTATCTAATAAACCCAGGGTGTTTACCTAAAGATTGCCACTTCTCTAATAAACCCAGGGTGTTTACCTAAAGATGGCCACTTCTCTAGTAAACTCAGGGTGTTTACCTAAAGATGTCCACTTCTCTAGTAGTTTACCTAAAGATGGCCACTTCTCTAATAAACCCAGGGTGTTTACCTAAAGATTGCCACTTCTCTAATAAACCCAGGGTGTTTACCTAAAGATGGCCACTTATCTAGTAAACCCACTCGCATTAACATCTGCTAACCATGTGTATGTGACAGTCTCTCTCCCTCTCCCCTCTCTCCCTATCGCCCCCTTCTCTTTCCCTCTACCCTCCTCTCTCCCTCTACCCTCCTCTCTCCTATCTCCATCTCTCCCCTTCTCTCTCCCTCTCCCTCTCCCTCTCCATCTCTCTCTCTCTCCCCACTCTCTCTCTCCATATCTTCCCGTTCTCTCTCCCTCTCCCCACTCTCCCTCTCTCTCTCTCCATATCTCCCCTTCTCTCTCCCTCTCCCCTCTCCATCTCTCTCCCTCTCCCCACTCTCTCTCTCCATATCTTCCCTTTCTCTCTCCCTCTCCCCACTCTCCCTCTCTCCCTCTCCATATCTCCCATTCCCTCTCCCTCTCCTCTCTCCATCTCTTCCCTTCTCTCTCCCCTTTATCCCTCTCTCTCTCCCCATCTCTCCTCTCCTATCCTCTCTCCATCTCTCCCCTTCCCATCTCTCCTCTCTTCTCTCCATCTCTCCCCTTCTCTCTCCTTCTCACTTCTCACCCACTCTCCCTCTCTCTCCCCATCTCTCACCCTCTCCCCTTTCTCTCTCCATCTCTCTCCCCTCTTCTCTCCACCATGTGTACCACAGGGTACACATCCATCCTCATCACAAAACAAATGACGAATCACCAGCCTCCCAGATTCCTCACAGGGCGCTAGTTAAGCATCCAGCCAACGTTCATTGTTATGCAGCAATTACAGAATGTAGATTCTTTTTAAATGAGGATGAAACAAAGAAAATGCCCAGACACTCATGACTGAGTGGATCCTAATATCATTCAGCTCTAACTTCATAGACAGACAATCACATGGTGCCCTGTCTGCTGCTTGTCTGCCATTCCTCCTCCTCTCTCTCTCTCTCTCTCTCTCTCTCTCTCTCTCACCCTCTCTCTCTCTCTCTCTCTATCCTATTTCTCTCCTGCTGCACCCTCCACTCTCTCTTTTCCTCCCCCCTCCTCTACCTCTCTCTCTCTCTGCTAACCTCCTCTCTACCCCCCATTCAACCCTCTCTCTCTCCCCCTCCACCCTGTCTGTGCTTCCAGGGATGAACAGCAGGCCCAGAGCCAAGCAGAGTAGAGAGGTACACAATAACCACACTGTTTTCTTTCCTCACCACAGCAGCCTGCTGTATCATCATTTGTATTCTGGAAGTGTTTCTGGTCATAATAATTCACCACAGTAGTGGTTAGAGTGTAGGGACTGCAGGTAGCCTAGTGGTTAGAGTGTAGGGACGGCAGGTAGCCTAGTGGTTAGAGTGGAGGGGCGGCAGGTAGCCTAGTGGTTAGAGTGTAGGGGCAGGCAGGTAGCCTAGTGGTTAGAGTGTAGGGGCGGCAGGTAGCCTAGTGGTTAGAGTGTAGGGACGGCAGGTAGCCTAGTGGTTAGAGTGTAGGGACGGCAGGTAGCCTAGTGGTTAGAGTGTAGGGGCGGCAGGTAAGCCTAGTGTTTAGAGTGTAGGGACGGCAGGTAGCCTAGTGGTTAGAGTGTAGGGACGGCAGGTAGCCTAGTGGTTAGAGTGTAGGGACGGCAGGTAGCCTAGTGGTTAGAGTGGAGGGGCGGCAGGTAGCCTAGTGGTTAGAGTGTAGGGACGGCAGGTAGCCTAGTGGTTAGAGTGTAGGGGCGGCAGGTAAGCCTAGTGTTTAGAGTGTAGTGACGGCAGGTAGCCTAGTGGTTAGAGTGTAGGGACGGCAGGTAGCCTAGTGGTTAGAGTGGAGGGACGGCAGGTAGCCTAGTGGTTAGAGTGGAGGGATGGCAGGTAGCCTAGTGGTTAGAGTGTAGGGGCGGCAGGTAGCCTAGTGGTTAGAGTGGAGGGACGGCAGGTAGCCTAGTGGTTAGAGTGGAGGGACGGCAGGTAGCCTAGTGGTTAGAGTGTAGGGGCAGGCAGGTAGCCTAGTGGTTAGAGTGTAGGGACGGCAGGTAGCCTAGTGGTTAGAGTGTGGGGACGGCAGGTAGCCTAGTGGTTAGAGTGGAGGGACGGCAGGTAGCCTAGTGGTTAGAGTGGAGGGATGGCAGGTAGCCTAGTGGTTAGAGTATAGGGGCGGCAGGTAGCCTAGCGGTTAGAGTGTAGGGACGGCAGGTAGCCTAGTGGTTAGAGTGTAGGGACGGCAGGTAGCCTAGTGGTTAGAGTGGAGGGACGGCAGGTAGCCTAGTGGTTAGAGTGGAGGGATGGCAGGTAGCCTAGTGGTTAGAGTATAGGGGCGGCAGGTAGCCTAGCGGTTAGAGTGTAGGGACGGCAGGTAGCCTAGTGGTTAGAGTGTAGGGATGGCAGGTAGCCTAGTGGTTAGAGTGTAGGGGCGGCAGGTAAGCCTAGTGTTTAGAGTGTAGGGACGGCAGGTAGCCTAGTGGTTAGAGTGTAGGGACGGCAGGTAGCCTAGTGGTTAGAGTGTAGGGGCGGCAGGTAGCCTAGTGGTTAGAGTGTAGGGACGGCAGGTAGCCTAGTGGTTAGAGTGTAGGGATGGCAGGTAGCCTAGTGGTTAGAGTGGAGGGATGGCAGGTAGCCTAGTGGTTAGAGTGTAGGGGCGGCAGGTAGCCTAGTGGTTAGAGTGGAGGGACGGCAGGTAGCCTAGTGGTTAGAGTGGAGGGACGGCAGGTAGCCTAGTGGTTAGAGTGTAGGGACGGCAGGTAGCCTAGTGGTTAGAGTGGAGGGACGGCAGGTAGCCTAGTGGTTAGAGTGGAGGGATGGCAGGTAGCCTAGTGGTTAGAGTGTAGGGGCGGCAGGTAGCCTAGCGGTTAGAGTGTAGGGGCGGCAGGTAGCCTAGTGGTTAGAGTGTAGGGGCGGCAGGTAGCCTAGTGGTTTGAGTGTAGGGACGGCAGGTAGCCTAGTGGTTAGAGTGGAGGGATGGCAGGTAGCCTAGTGGTTAGAGTGTAGGGACGGCAGGTAGCCTAGTGGTTAGAGTGTAGGGGCGGCAGGTAGCCTAGTGGTTAGAGTGTAGGGGCGGCAGGTAGCCTAGTGGTTTGAGTGTAGGGACGGCAGGTAGCCTGGTGGTTAGAGTGTAGGGACGGCAGGTAGCCTAGTGGTTAGAGTGTAGGGACGGCAGGTAGCCTAGTGGTTAGAGTGTAAGGACTGCAGGTAGCCTAGCGGTTAGAGTGTAGGGACGGCAGGTAGCCTAGTGGTTAGAGTGTAGGGACGGCAGGTCGCCTAGTCGTTAGAGTGGAGGGGCGGCAGGAAGCCTAGTGGTTAGAGTGTAGGGGCAGGCAGGTAGCCTAGTGGTTAGAGTGTAGGGACGGCAGGTAGCCTAGTGGTTAGAGTGTAGGGACGGCAGGTCGCCTAGTGGTTAGAGTGTAGGGGCGGCAGGTAGCCTAGTGGTTAGAGTGTAGGGGCAGGCAGGTAGTCTAGTGGTTAGAGTGTCGGGACGGCAGGTAGCCTAGTGGTTAGAGTGTAGGGGCGGCAGGTAGCCTAGTGGTTAGAGTGTAGGGGCGGCAGGTAGCCTAGTGGTTAGAGTGGAGGGGCGGCAGGTAGCCTAGTGGTTAGATCTCCATTGGTCCTCTGGTCATATTCACTACAGTACTAGCTAGATCTCCATTGGTCCTCTGGTCATATTCACTACAGTACTAGCTAGATCTCCATTGGTCCTCTGGTCATATTCACTACAGTACTAGCTAGATCTCCATCTGGTCATATTCACTACAGTACTAGCTAGATCGCCGTTGGCCATCTGGTCATATGTTAAGGGAATTTTTATCAATAATGACTAATTATGTATACATTTCAATTAGGACTGACTAATCAGAACACTATTATGTTACTCTCAATGTACTAATCAGAATACTATTATGTTACTCTCAATGTACTAATCAGAATACTATTATGTTACTGTATATGTACTAATCAGAATACTATTCTGTTACTGTATATGTATGAATTTTCTTTTTAATCCTAGTACTGAATATAATGTGTGTAAATATAATCAAGAATTAGAACAATGACTGTCTGTTCCTTGGTAGAAATGAATGAACTATATCTCCAGACTGGCTAGAATGCTTATCTACACTGGCTGACCTTGGCTCTAGGCGAGGTGGGAAGGCTTGAGAACTATAGAGCCTTTCTACCAGTGTCAAGAAGAGACTGAACATTTAGAAAACGCTGATGTCATTTTCAGTTTATAACCTGTGGTAAAATGTTTAAGGAGCAGTACTCTCGTGAATAAAATCTGCTGTTTGACTTTAAGACTGGGCTCTGTCCATTTTTATAAAATAAGGGTCATACAAATCCTTATGAATTGACAGAGTGTTTAATTTTAATTGGGTATTAAAACAGAGGAATTTAATTCCTGTAATAATTGGTCCTTCGAGCCGGATCTAAATATCCGTCCCTGCCATCTGGAGGTCGTACGCCGAAAAAATCGTGCACGAGCGGGCCGGGTCCCGTTATTTAAGACCTGGCCTCTGAATTGAGGGAAAAGACTAGGCCGATGTACACCCCAGACGGACAGGGACGGTGACTAGATCCAACGAACAGTGCTTTTCCCAGTCGGCGGCAAGGTCAGTAGCCTTTATTCTCGAATTTGGGAGGAATTATTCAGGATATTTTTGATTGAATGTTCTAAAGGAGTTTGGATTTAATCAATTTTTTATTTATTTATTTTCCCTTTATTTAACTAGGTAAGTCAGTTAAGAACAAATTGTTATTTTCAATGACGGCCTAGGAACAGTGGGTTAACTGCCTGTTCAGGGGCAGAACGACAGATTTGTACCTTGTCAGCTCGGGGATTTGAACTTGCAACCTTCCGGTTACTAGTCCAACGCTCTAACCACTAGGTACTGGATTTAATCAATGATAGGTGCATGAATATTCTGAACAAATACAATGGGTTTAATTGACAGAGTGTTTCATTTTGATTGGGTATTAAAACAGAGGAATTTAATTCTTGCAACAATTGGTCCTTCGAGCTAGCTAGATCTCCATTGGTCCTCTTGTCATATTAACTACAGTACTAGCTAGATCTCCATTGGTCCTCTGGTAATATTAACTACAGTACTAGCTAGATCTCCATTGGTCCTCTGGTCATATTCACTACAGTACTAGCTAGGTCTCCATTGGTCCTCTGGTCATTTTCACTACAGTACTAGCTAGATCTCCATTGGTCCTCTGGTCATATTCACTACAGTACTAGCTAGATCTCCATTGGTCCTCTGGTGGTGTTTCTGGCTCCACCCTATTGCCTCCATCACAGTATCTCTCCACCCAGGAGATCTATCTCTGACATCTCTTTCCAGAGGCTCTTCCATCCTCCCGCTTCCTCCTCTCCACCTCCTCTCCTCCTCGAGACATACTCATATGTCTGCTATATCCTTCCTGTTACAGCTTACACACACACACACACACACACACACACACACACACACACACACACACACACACACACACACACACACACACACACACACACACACACACACACACACACACACACACACACACACACACACACACACACACACACACACACAGACAGAATCCCATTGCTACTCACTTCTCCAGAGCAGCTGCTACATCCTGAAGACCTTGAGGACTGATGTTGTTCTTATCCCAGATCACCGTCCTGGTGAAACAGATCAGAATCATCATTCACATATCAAACCATCCCATTGTCTTGTTTCTACGGTAACACACTTTAACAGAGAGACAAACTGAGACAGTCCTCTCCTCTCCAAACCATCCCATTGTCTTGTTTCTACGGTAACACACTTTAACAGAGAGACAAACTGAGACAGTCCTCTCCTCTCCAAACCATCCCACTGTCTTGTTTCTACGGTAACACACTTTAACAGAGAGACAAACTGAGACAGTCCTCTCCTCTCCAAACCATCCCACTGTCTTGTTTCTACGGTAACACACTTTAACAGAGAGACAAACTGAGACAGTCCTCTCCTCTCCAAACCATCCCACTGTCTTGTTTCTACGGTAACACACTTTAACAGAGAGACAAACTGAGACAGTCCTCTCCTCTCCAAACCATCCCACTGTCTTGTTTCTACGGTAACACACTTTAACAGAGAGACAAACTGAGACAGTCCTCTCCAAACCATCCCACTGTCTTGTTTCTAAGGTAACACACTTTAACAGAGAGACAAACTGAGACAGTCCTCTCCTCTCCAAACCATCCCACTGTCTTGTTTCTACGGTAACACACTTTAACAGAGAGACAAACTGAGACAGTCCTCTCCTCTCCAAACCATCATCAGAGTGTCTGAGACAGTCCTCTCCTCTCCAAACCATCATCAGAGTGTCTGAGACAGTCCTCTCCTCTCCAAACCATCATCAGAGTGTCTGAGACAGTCCTCTCCTCTCCAAACCATCATCAGGGTGTCTGAGACAGTCCTCTCCTCTCCAAACCATCACCAGGGTGTCTGAGACAGTCCTCTCCTCTCCAAACCATCATCAGAGTGTCTGAGACAGTCCTCTCCTCTCCAAACCATCATCAGAGTGTCTGAGACAGTCCTCTCCTCTCCAAACCATCACCAGGGTGTCTGAGACAGTCCTCTCCTCATCTTAGTTTGCTGTTGATCTGCAGGGCCTTGGCCAGCATCAGAGTGTCTGAGACAGTCCTCTCCTTACCTTAGTTTGCTGTTGATCTGCAGGGCCTTGGCCAGCATCTTAGCCCCCATGTCCCCCATGGCGTTCCCACTGATATCCACCCTGGTCAGACTGGTGTTGCTGCCCAGAGCATTCAGCACAATGGTGAGGTCCGTCTTCAGCTTAGAGTCAGCCAGGGACAGAGACGTCAGGGGCTGCAGGGGGACAAGGGATACTCAATCATTCATTCAATCAATTACATTTATTTATATAGCCCTTTTACATCAGCTGAGCTTTTACAGTAACCCAGCCTAAACCCTAACCCTTTTACAGTAACCTCAGCCTAAACCCTAACCCTTTTACAGTAACCCAGCCTAAACCCTTTCACAGTAACCTGAGCCTAAACCCTAACCCTTTTACAGTAACCTCAGCCTAAACCCTAACCCTTTTACAGTAACCCAGCCTAAACACTAACCCTTTTACAGTAACCTCAGCCTAAACACTAACCCTTTTACAGTAACCTCAGCCTAAACCCTAACCCTTTTACAGTAACCCAGCCTAAACACTAACCCTTTTACAGTAACCTCAGCCTAAACACTAACCCTTTTACAGTAACCTCAGCCTAAACCCTAACCCTTTTACAGTAACCTCAGCCTAAACCCTAACCCTTTTACAGTAACCTCAGCCTAAACCCTAACCCTTTTACAGTAACCCAGCCTAAACCCTAACCCTTTTACAGTAACCTCAGCCTAAACCCTAACCCTTTTACAGTAACCCAGCCTAAACCCTTTCACAGTAACCTGAGCCTAAACCCTAACCCTTTTACAGTAACCTCAGCCTAAACCCTAACCCTTTTACAGTAACCCAGCCTAAACCCTTTCACAGTAACCTGAGCCTAAACCCTAACCCTTTTACAGTAACCTCAGCCTAAACCCTAACCCTTTTACAGTAACCCAGCCTAAACACTAACCCTTTTACAGTAACCTCAGCCTAAACCCTAACCCTTTTACAGTAACCTCAGCCTAAACCCTAACCCTTTTACAGTAACCCAGCCTAAACACTAACCCTTTTACAGTAACCTCAGCCTAAACACTAACCCTTTTACAGTAACCTCAGCCTAAACCCTAACCCTTTTACAGTAACCTCAGCCTAAACCCTAACACTTTTACAGTAACCTCAGCCTAAACCCTAACCCTTTTACAGTAACCTCAGCCTAAACCATAACCCTTTTACAGTAACCCAGCCTAAACCCTTTCACAGTAACCTGAGCCTAAACCCTAACCCTTTTACAGTAACCTCAGCCTAAACCCTAACCCTTTTACAGTAACCCAGCCTAAACACTAACCCTTTTACAGTAACCTCAGCCTAAACCCTAACCCTTTTACAGTAACCTCAGCCTAAACCCTAACCCTTTTACAGTAACCCAGCCTAAACACTAACCCTTTTACAGTAACCTCAGCCTAAACACTAACCCTTTTACAGTAACCTCAGCCTAAACCCTAACCCTTTTACAGTAACCTCAGCCTAAACCCTAACACTTTTACAGTAACCTCAGCCTAAACCCTAACCCTTTTACAGTAACCTCAGCCTAAACCATAACCCTTTTACAGTAACCCAGCCTAAACCCTTTTACAGTAACCTCAGCCTAAACCATAACCCTTTCACAGTAACCTCAGCCTAAACCCTAACACTTTACAGTAACCTCAGCCTAAAGCCTTTCACAGTAACCCAGACTAAACCCTAACCCTTTTACAGTAACCCAGCCTAAACCCTTTACAGTAACCTCAGCCTAAACTCTAAGAGCAAGCAGAAACAAAAGCACAGTGGCCAGGACAAACTAGAGAGGAACCAGTCTCAGAGGGGAGGCCCAAGAAGACTCAGTCTCCACAATGCTAATCGATGCTCCCATGTTGAAGAAAAAAAACGGTGAAAGTTATTCCTCTCGTTAGACTCGTTCTCTTTGATAGGCGTCTTGACTTTGAGCTTAGAAACAGTAAAACGTAAGAATATATACATCACTTCAAAAAGCAACTACATTATTGGCCCGAATTTCATACCTTTTTACAGCTTGGCAGCTCAAGTCTTCATCACTTTGATCTCATTAAACTAAGTCCACAGACACAGCACCTCTCAGCAGGGAGATCAATTAACATAGGATCATTTTTTGCCTGACATTTCACATTTCTGGGGGGATTTTCCTGACATAATAAATGAAATGGGTGCCTCAGATATCCAAATGCAAAGCCTACAACCGGGATGAAATGCAGACAGACTTAGAGGCATAGCGTCGAGGTCAAAGCCAACGTCAAGCTTTTAAAAACATCTCATCTCTGCTCAGCAGGGAGCTGCATGTAGATTGACTAGATTTGAAACCATTTGGCCCGTTTTGACTGACTACTAAAAGACCTTGACCAGAGAGATTATAGCCACAGCTCACACAGCTAACTGAAGAATAGCTTAGTATCCTGCTGGTTTGGTAGAGGGGGAGAGTGAGACGAGGGAGGGGGAGACGGGGGAGGGGGAGAGTGAGACGAGGGGAGACGGGGGAGGGAGTGACGGGGGGAGTGGGAGAGTGAGACGAGGGGAGACGGGGGAGGGGGAGAGTGAGACGAGGGGAGACCTTGACCAGAGAGATTATAGCCACAGTTCACACAGCTAACTGAAGAATAGCTTAGTATCCTGCTGGTTTGGTAGAGGGGGAGAGTGAGACGAGGGGAGACGGGGGAGGGGGAGAGTGAGACGAGGGGAGACGGGGGAGGGGGAGACGGGGGAGAGTGAGACGAGGGGAGACGGGGGGAGGGGGAGAGTGAGATGAGGGGGAGAGTGAGACGAGGGGAGACGGGGGAGGGGGAGAGTGAGACGAGGGGAGACGGGGGAGGGGGAGAGTGAGACGAGGGGAGACGGGGGAGGGGGAGACGGGGGAGAGTGAGACGAGGGGAGACGGGGGGAGGGGGAGAGTGAGATGAGGGGAGACGGGGGAGGGGGAGACAAGCAGGGAGCAGACATCAAAAACTGCGTTATGCTGACTCTGTTCTGTCTGGTTCAGAGTTAAACTACTGACTCTGTTCTGTCTGGTTCAGAGTTAAACTACTGACTCTGTTCTGTCTGGTTCAGAGATAAACTACTGACTCTGTTCTGTCTGGTTCAGAGTTAAACTACTGACTGTTCTGTCTGGTTCAGAGTTAAACTACTGACTCTGTTCTGTCTGGTTCAGAGTTAAACTACTGACTCTGTTCTGTCTGGTTCAGAGTTAAACTACTGACTCTGTTCTGTCTGGTTCAGAGATAAACCACTGACTCTGTTCTGTCTGGTTCAGAGTTAAACCACTGACTCTGTTCTGTCTGGTTCAGAGTTAAACTACTGACTCTGTTCTGTCTGGTTCAGAGTTAAACTACCGACTCTGTTCTGTCTGGTTCAGAGTTAAACTACTGACTCTGTTCTGTCTGGTTCAGAGATAAACCACTGACTCTGTTCTGTCTGGTTCAGAGATAAACTACTGACCCTGTTCTGTCTGGTTCAGAGATGAACTACTGACTCTGTTCTGTCTGGTTCAGAGATAAACTACTGACTTTGTTCTGTCTGGTTCAGAGATAAACTACTGACTCTGTTCTGTCTGGTTCAGAGTTAAACCACTGACTCTGTTCTGTCTGGTTCAGAGATAAACTACTGACTCTGTTCTGTCTGGTTCAGAGATAAACCACTGACTCTGTTCTGTCTGGTTCAGAGATAAACTACTGACTTTGTTCTGTCTGGTTCAGAGATAAACCACTGACTCTGTTCTGTCTGGTTCAGAGTTAAACTACTGACACAGTTCTGTCTGGTTCAGAGTTAAACTACTGACTCTGTTCTGTCTGGTTCAGAGTTAAACTACTGACTCTGTTCTGTCTGGTTCAGAGTTAAACTACTGACTCTGTTCTGTCTGGTTCAGAGATAAACTACTGACTCTGTTCTGTCTGGTTCAGAGTTAAACTACTGACTCTGTTCTGTCTGGTTCAGAGTTAAACTACCGACTCTGTTCTGTCTGGTTCAGAGTTAAACTACCGACTCTGTTCTGTCTGGTTCAGAGTTAAACTACCGACTCTGTTCTGTCTGGTTCAGAGTTAAACTACTGACACTGTTCTGTCTGGTTCAGAGATAAACCACTGACTCTGCTCTGTCTGGTTCAGAGTTAAACTACTGACCCTGTTCTGTCTGGTTCAGAGTTAAACTACTGACTCTGTTCTGTCTGGTTCAGAGATAAACCACTGACTCTGTTCTGTCTGGTTCAGAGTTAAACTACTGACCCTGTTCTGTCTGGTTCAGAGATAAACCACTGACTCTGTCTTGTCTGGTTCAGAGATGAACTACTTATTATTTCATAACATCTTTGGTCTGGTTCAAACCCAGGCATCCAGACTACTGCTGCACTATAATGTACACTCCCCTACGTACAGCGCGTACTTGGACAGTGACTCTAAAACGTTACATTTGGCTTTATATTCCAGAATTTGGGGATTTGAGATTAAACGTTTTATATGGCGGTCGACAGTACAGAATGTCACATTTTATTTGGGGGTATTTTCATACATATCTGTTTTACCATTTAGAAATGAATGCACATGAATAAGTATTTGGACACATGTTATTATAGTGTATAACATTTTGGTAAAAGTTGAGTGTTTGGTCCCATATTCTTAGCACACAATGACAACATCAAGCTTGTGACTCCACACACTATGTGGATACATTTGTAGTTTGCTTTGGTTGTGCTTCAGATTATTTTCAGAAATTAAATGGTAATTTGAGTCACTTTTATTGTAAATAAGAATAGAATATGTTTCTGAACACTTATACATACATCTTTATTGAACCTTTATTTAACCAGGCAAGTCCGTTAAGAACAAATTCTTATTGAACCTTTATTTAACCAGGCAAGTCCGTTAAGAACAAATTCCTATTTACAATGACGGACTACCCCGGCCAAACCCGGGCGACGCTCGGCCAATTGTGCGCTGCCCAATCACGGCCGGTTGTGATACAGCCTGGATTTGAACCAGGGTGTCTGTAGCACTGAGATGCAGTGCCTTAGACCGCTGCACCAATCGGGAGCCCCATCCAATAGATGTGAATACCTCCACGGTCATGGATAATCATGGTAGCGTCAGGTCTCTCATTCAGAAGATGGTGTGCGGGAGCAGAGGCATCTTTGAATTAGTTCTGTGTAAAATAATATTTAATCAGTGGAGGCTCCTCCTCCGAGGAGGAAGGGGAGGACAATCCTCCTCCCTGAATTTCATAAAATAGGTCCTCTGATAGGTCCTCCAACTTATCAGAGCTCTTGCAGCATGAACTGACATGTTGCCCACCCAATCAAAAGATCAGAGAATGAATCTAGTACTGAAAGCATAAGCTACAGCTAGCTAGCACTGCACTGCATAACATGATGAATCTAGTACTGAAAGCATAAGCTACAGCTAGCTAGCGCTGCACTGCATAACATGATGAATCTAGTACTGAAAGCATAAGCTACAGCTAGCTAGCACTGCACTGCATAACATGATGAATCTAGTACTGAAAGCATAAGCTACAGCTAGCTAGCGCTGCAGTACATAACATCATGAATCTAGTACTGAAAGCATAAGCTACAGCTAGCTAGCACTGCAGTGCATTAAATGTGGTGAGTAGTTGACTCAAAGAGAAAGACAATTGTTGAACAGTTTTGAACAAACTTAATTTCTTCCAAACTTAACTTTTTTCCAGAATTAAGGAGAAGCAAGAGAGAAAGTGAGTGAGAGAGAAAGCTCTGTATATTTCGTAGTATATTTTTTTTATAACTTTCACGTACTCAGCTAGCGTATGCAGCTAGCTAGTTTAGCCTACTCAAACACCCAGCTCAAACAGAGAGGGATGCTATGTTAGCTAGCTGGCTATGGCTATCCAACAGAGAGGGATGCTATGTTAGCTAGCTGGCTATGGTTATCCAACAGAGAGGGATGCTATGTTAGCTAGCTGGCTATGGTTATCCAACACAGAGGGATGTTATGTTAGCTAGCTGGCTATGGCTATCCAACAGAGAGGGATGCTATGTTAGCTAGCTGGCTATGGCTATCCAACAGAGAGGGATGCTATGTTAGCTAGCTGGCTATGGTTATCCAACAGATAGGGATGCTATGTTAGCTAGCTGGCTATGGTTATCCAACACAGAGGGATGTTATGTTAGCTAGCTGGCTATGGCTATCCAACAGAGAGGGATGCTATGTTAGCTAGCTGGCTATGGCTATCCAACAGAGAGGGATGCTATGTTAGCTAGCTGGCTATGGTTATCCAACAGAGAGGGATGCTATGTTAGCTAGCTGGCTATGGTTATCCAACACTGGAACTCTTCCAAGTCAAGGTAAACATGTGGTTTTATTAATTTATTGCTAAACTGCTTGCTGCTGACTGTACACTGTACTGCATGATTGTAGCGGGTTTACTAACGCGTTAGTTTGAGTACTTCTAGCCAACTATGACGGACAACAATGTATGCTGTGTGTAGCGGCTAGCGGTCATGATATGAAGGTTTAGCTTGGAAAGTTTTTTTTGTCTGGTCACAGACAGCTGATGTGTTGTGCATTGAAGTCCACAACTGAAGGGAAAAGTTGAGAGGAGAAGAACGAGTAGATAGATGTAAGAAGGAATTATATATACAACGAGCTGCTTGAATGCGGCTGCTATGAAAGCGAACTGTGTTTGCGTGTGATCAGTGGTGTATTCATTGCGTTGAAAAACGTTTCTTAAACGAAAGCAAATGAAACGGGGATAAACATACCTGAATTTGTCCAATAGAAACTCTCGTTTGCAACTGTTGGACTAATGACTACACCCTAGATCCGCTAGATGCAGGCAAGAGTGTTGAAGGCGGAATGTGTCACCTTGATTACTCAAATTTCTCTCTACCTGTGCACCTACGTTGTAAACTTTTATTCATAGTCTAGGTTGTATCAACATCATGATGGGTACAGGGAACATTTCAGTATCATGTAGTAGCCTAAACCTATCGATGTTACATTGAGCTGGGTGAATGGAATATGAATGAGAGTCATCCAATATGCTGTAATAGAAATAAGGCCATGTTAAAATAAATAAATCATCCTCCCTAATCTCAAACGGCACCAACCGCCACTGTAAAACATATACTTTTTTCCTGTATATTCTTATCCCATAAATCAGGGTTCAGACAGACAGTGGCAAGTCAAATTCAAGGACTTTCAAGTACGTACTTTTCCAAGAACTAATATTTATTTTCAAGAACCGCCAGGTCGCAGTTGTAAATGAGAACTTGTTCTCAACTAGCCTACCTGGTTAAATAAAGGTGAAATAATATATATATATTTTTAAAATATATTTGTAATTGTTCATATTATGCCATTGCTTCTAGTCGCCACCAGATGGCAGTATATCGCTACGACCTCATGAGAAAAAAAAAACTTAGTATTCATCACTACCTTACAAGTTCTACTCAATAATACTTTGTTTCACTACTTACTACATACACGAGTGGTAAGTCAGGCCTGATGATGTTGTAATTTGAGTAGTGATGAGCAGAGTTGTAATATGAGTAGTGATGAGCAGAGTTGTAATTTCAGTAGTGATGAGCAGAGTTGAAATATGAGTAGTGATGAGCAGAGTTGAAATATGAGTAGTGATGAGCAGAGTTGTAATATGAGTAGTGATGAGCAGAGTTGTAATATGAGTAGTGATGAGCAGAGTTGTAATATGAGTAGTGATGAGCAGAGTTGTAATTTCAGTAGTGATGAGCAGAGTTGAAATATGAGTAGTGATGAGCAGAGTTGAAATATGAGTAGTGATGAGCAGAGTTGTAATATGAGTAGTGATGAGCAGAGTTGTAATATGAGTAGTGATGAGCAGAGTTGTAATATGAGTAGTGATGAGCAGAGTTGTAATATGAGTAGTGATGAGCAGAGTTGTAATATGAGTAGTGATGAGCAGAGTTGTAATATGAGTAGTGATGAGCAGAGTTGTAATATGAGTAGTGATGAGCAGAGTTGAAATATGAGTAGTGATGAGCAGAGTTGAAATATGAGTAGTGATGAGCAGAGTTGTAATATGAGTAGTGATGAGCAGAGTTGTAATATGAGTAGTGATGAGCAGAGTTGTAATATGAGTAGTGATGAGCAGAGTTGTAATATGAGTAGTGATGAGCAGAGTTGAAATATGAGTAGTGATGAGCAGAGTTGTTATATGAGTAGTGATGAGCAGAGTTGTAATATGAGTAGTGATGAGCAGAGTTGTAATTTCAGTAGTGATGAGCAGAGTTGAAATATGAGTAGTGATGAGCAGAGTTGTAATATGAGTAGTGATGAGCAGAGTTGTAATATGAGTAGTGATGAGCAGAGTTGTAATATGAGTAGTGATGAGCAGAGTTGTAATATGAGTAGTGATGAGCAGAGTTGTAATATGAGTAGTGATGAGCAGAGTTGTTATATGAGTAGTGATGAGCAGAGTTGTTATATGAGTAGTGATGAGCAGAGTTGTAATTTCAGTAGTGATGAGCAGAGTTGAAATATGAGTAGTGATGAGCAGAGTTGTAATATGAGTAGTGATGAGCAGAGTTGTAATATGAGTAGTGATGAGCAGAGTTGTTATATGAGTAGTGATGAGCAGAGTTGTTATATGAGTAGTGATGAGCAGAGTTGTTATATGAGTAGTGATGAGCAGAGTTGTAATATGAGTAGTGATGAGCAGAGTTGTTATATGAGTAGTGATGAGCAGAGTTGTTATATGAGTAGTGATGAGCAGAGTTGTTATATGAGTAGTGATGAGCAGAGTTGTAATATGAGTAGTGATGAGCAGAGTTGTTATATGAGTAGTGATGAGCAGAGTTGTTATATGAGTAGTGATGAGCAGAGTTGTAATATGAGTAGTGATGAGCAGAGTTGTTATATGAGTAGTGATGAGCAGAGTTGTAATATGAGTAGTGATGAGCAGAGTTGTTATATGAGTAGTGATGAGCAGAGTTGTAATATGACTAGTGATGAGCAGAGTTGTTATATGAGTAGTGATGAGCAGAGTTGTTATATGAGTAGTGATGAGCAGAGTTGTAATATGAGTAGTGATGAGCAGAGTTGTAATATGAGTAGTGATGAGCAGAGTTGTTATATGAGTAGTGATGAGCAGAGTTGTAATATGAGTAGTGATGAGCAGAGTTGTTATATGAGTAGTGATGAGCAGAGTTGTTATATGAGTAGTGATGAGCAGAGTTGTAATATGAGTAGTGATGAGCAGAGTTGTTATATGAGTAGTGATGAGCAGAGTTGTTATATGAGTAGTGATGAGCAGAGTTGTAATATGAGTAGTGATGAGCAGAGTTGTTATATGAGTAGTGATGAGCAGAGTTGTAATATGAGTAGTGATGAGCAGAGTTGTTATATGAGTAGTGATGAGCAGAGTTGTAATATGACTAGTGATGAGCAGAGTTGTTATATGAGTAGTGATGAGCAGAGTTGTTATATGAGTAGTGATGAGCAGAGTTGTAATATGAGTAGTGATGAGCAGAGTTGTAATATGAGTAGTGATGAGCAGAGTTGTTATATGAGTAGTGTTGAGCAGAGTTCTGGGACATGTCTACTGGTGAACACACGTCCTATTCACATTACTACACAATTCCAGCTTAATGACTGTGTTTTTATTGGACATTTGGGAATCTATTCGTTAATAGCTACAGAAAAGCATCTTGCTTCCGTCTGGCAGCTTTAGTGTCGCCGGTCGGCAGAACGGTCACCAGAACGAGGAGCACGGAATATCGCGGGCCCCCCATAAATTAGGCGATTGGCCCCCAAAAAACTCTGGAGGTTGTTGGAGAGAAATGTGACATAATGTTCGACGTGTAAAGTGTTGGTCCCATGTTTCATGAGCTGAAATAAAAGATCCCAGAAATGTTGTAATTTGCCCAGCATTTTAGCTATCGATGTGATGTTTTGGCGGCTCCTAATCAGTCAGTTCTGTCCCTGGCTGAGTGGCAGTGTGTGTGGAATGAGCTCGCCTGGCAACCACAGCACCAAACACATGAGGAAATACAAATTGGTTGTCTGCCTGGAAATTAAGACCAATCCATTTTTCTAATATTTTTCATTAAACATATTTGATCATTATCTGCTCTCCTCTCATTTTAATTCAAGTACTTTTCAAGTACCAACTTGAGAAAATATCAGACTTTCAAGGCAATCCAGTACCTGAATTTCAGAGTGCTAAATTCAAGTACTTTAAGCACCTCACTCACCTTGTGAGAACCCTGATAAATGGATCAAATTGAGGGGGCACTTCGATGTCCCCTTGCAGACCTGCCCGTGTTCCCACACAGAGACGTGTTGGGGCTGGAAGGGGACAACTCTGAGGAGGTAGACTACACTCAGTAGGGTCTAGGGATGCAACATTCCCACCCTACACTCTTAGAAAAAAAGGGTTCCAAAAGGGTTCTTCGGCTGTCCCCATAGGAAAACCATTTCTGGTTCCATGTAGAACCCCTTTAGTTCCAGGTAGAACTCTTTTGGGTGCAATGTAGAACCCCTCTGTGGAAAGCGTTCTACCTGGAACCAAAAAGGGTTCTACCTGGAACCAAAAATAATGTCCTATGGGGACAGCCGAAGAACCCTTTTCGGTTCTAGATAGCACCTTTTTTCCCCCCAAGAGTGTACGGGCCATGGTCAAAAGTAGTGCACTATAAAGGGAACAGGGATTTGGGATGCAACCAAAAAAACAGGACATTTCCTGTCTATCTCTATGGTTCTATCTGTGTAGACACACAGAATACTACGATTATGTAACATTAATTGAAATGAAAGTCGTTGATTTCTACCTCTCTATAAGAAGAAAGCAAAGCCGCCTCCCACCAACATGTCATTGTATGTGTTGTGTTTGGGTGCAGTCGTCTGAACGAGGCCCGTGGGGAAGTACAGACGGTTGTTGCTGAACGCAGAAAGACGGGTAGAAATCACTGTGTTTGTCTTTCCTCTCCTGTTTTCTCTCGCCTCACTGGAGACATACTGATTATTTCTGTTTCGCCTCCTCGTACTGTCTGGCACTGGGATCTGTCTGGCACTGGGATCTGTCTGGCACTGGGATCTGTCTGGCACTGGGATCTGTTTCTCCTCCTCATACTGTCTGGCACTGGGATCTGTTTCTCCTCCTCATACTGTCTGGCACTGGGATCTGTCTGGCACTGGGATCTGTTTCTCCTCCTCATACTGTCTGGCACTGGGATCTGTTTCTCCTCCTCATACTGTCTGGCACTGGGAGCCAGAGAGGAGATAATATCAGAGAGATATCACACACCCTAAACCATCTCAGCCCAGTCTGCCAAGAAGCCAAGCCAGATGTCTCTATGTGGACCTGTACCCTGACATGTCATGCAGTAATATACATTCAGAGAGGTTACATCCCTCACTCTGCCCTCCACAGCATTCAGAGAGGTTACATCCCTCACTCTGCCCTCCACAGCATTCAGAGAGGTTACATCCCTCACTCTGCCCCCCACAGCATCCAGAGAGGTTAATCCCTTACTCTGCCCTCCACAGCATTCAGAGAGGTTACATCCCTCTATCTGCCCTCCACAGCATTCAGAGAGGTTACATCCCTCACTCTTCCCTCCACAGCATTCAGAGAGGTTACATCCCTCACTCTGCACTCCACAGCATTCAGAGAGGTTACATCCCTCACTCTGTCATCCACAGCATTCAGAGAGGTTACATCCCTCTATCTGCCCTCCACAGCATTCAGAGAGGTTACATCCCTCACTCTGCCCTGCACAGCATTCAGAGAGGTTACATCCCTCACTCTGCCCTCCACAGCATTCAGAGAGGTTTCATCCCTCACTCTGCCCTCCACAGCATTCAGAGAGGTTACATCCCACGCTCTGCCCTCTACAGCATTCAGAGAGGTTACATCCCTCACTCTGCCCTCCACAGTATTCAGACAGGTTACATCCCTCACTCTGCCCTCCACAGCATTCAGAGGTTACATCCCTCACTCTGCCCTCCACAGCATTCAGAGCTTACATCCCTCACTCTGCCCTCCACAGCATTCAGAGGTTACATCCATCACTCTGCTCTCCACAGCATTCAGAGAGGTTACATCCATCACTCTGCCCTCCACCGCATTCAGAGGTTACATCCCTCTATCTGCCCTCCACAGCATTCAGAGAGGTTACATCCCTCACTCTGCCCTCCACAGCATTCAGAGAGGTTACATCCCTCACTCTGCACTCCACAGCATTCAGAGAGGTTACATCCCTCACTCTGCCCTCCACAGCATTCAGAGAGGTTACATCCCTCCACCACTACCAACCCCCCTCTCCCTCCACTCCAGACACAGTGATTCTACCCCACCACTACCAACCCCCCTCTCCCTCCACTCCAGACACAGTGATTCTACCCCACCACTACCAACCCCCCTCTCCCTCCACTCCAGACACAGTGATTCTACCCCACCACTACCAACCCCCCTCTCCCTCCACTCCAGACACAGTGATTCTACCCCACCACTACCAACCCCCCTCTCCCTCCACCCCAGACACAGTGATTCTACCCCACCACTACCAACCCCCCTCTCCCTCCACCCCAGACACAGTGATTCTACCCCACCACTACCAACCCCCCTCTCCCTCCACCCCAGACACAGTGATTCTACCCCACCACTACCAACCCCCCTCTCCCTCCACCCCAGACACAGTGACGGAGCAGAGATCCAGAATAACACCATCCCCTGTAGTCAGAGCAGCCCAGGCTGAGGGAGGGTTGACAGGGATAATAACCAGAGGAAGGCTGGGATTTACTGTAATATGTACAGAAATGATCCAGAGAATGATGAAACATGCTGTAATGTATTTATTAAACCTTTATTTAAAGGACCAGTGCAGTCAAAAATGTGATTTTCCTGTGTTTTATATATATTTGTATATATATTTCCACACTATGAGGTTGGAATAACATTATGAAAATGATGATAAAGCCATGTTTAGTGTAAGAGCTGTTTGAACAGACAGTCTGTTTTGGTGGGGTGGAGTTTTGGCCTGCCTGGTGACATCGTTAATAGACCAATGAGAAAGAGTGTTCCAAACCTCTCTGCCAATAAGAGAGGGGCGGCAGGGTAGCCTAGTGGTTAGAGTGGAGGGGCGGCAGTGGTTAGAGCGTTGGACTAGTAACCGGAAAACCGGTTGCAAGTTCAAATCCCCGAGCTGACAAGGTACAAATCTGTCGTTCTGCCCCTGAACAGGCAGTTAACCCACTGTTCCTAGGCCGTCATTGAAAATAAGAATTTGTTCTTAACTGACTTGCCTGGTTAAATAAAGATAAAAATAACAGTTAGATTTCAGTTTACTCAGACAGTTCTTGTTTGAGAAATTGCTTTTTGCTAAGAAGTTATTTCTGCTTCTTGTTGACCATTTTAATTGAAAACAATCACAATAAGGTAAAAAATTTTTTACCCAGAAATGATTTGAAATTTAGATAAAAATGACTGATTGAACCTTTAACCATGTGGGTCTCCTTGAGATAAAACCGTATTTTTCAAGAGACACCTGGACCAAGACAGCGGCAGCAACACATCCGTTTCAGACAGTAATACTTGCTGCTGTGTAGCCTGGCAGCTGAATTAAGTGTTACGAAACCACCTTGGTTGACTAGGAAAGACACTCAGGGTTTCTCTGATCAAGACATTCAACTCATATTGATGGAAAACTCACCGATTCCTCTTCCTGAATCATATGAACCAGATTGTCCAGGACAGGGGCCAGATTTCTGAGAAACAAAGAGAACCGGTAATGAGGTTTATAAAGACTAAAAACAATGACAATATGGAGATACAATGGTGTGTTTGGTAAGGAATGTGTTGTGTGTTTGTTAAGGGATGTGTTGTGTGTTTGCTAAGGGATGTGTTGTGTGTTTGTTAAGAGATGTGTTGTGTGTTTGTTAAGGGATGTGTTGTGTGTTTGTTAAGGGATGTGTTGTGTGTTTGTTAAGAGATGTGTTGTGTGTTTGTTAAGGGATGTGTTGTGTGTTTGTTAAGGGAGGTGTTGTGTGTTTGTTAAGGGATGTGTTGTGTGTTTGTTAAGGGATGTGTTGTGTGTTTGTTAAGGGAGGTGTTGTGTGTTTGTTAAGGGAGGTGTTGTGTGTTTGTTAAGAGATGTGTTGTGTGTTTGTTAAGAGATGTGTTGTGTGTTTGTTAAGAGATGTGTTGTGTGTTTGATAAGGGAAGTGTTGTGTGTTTGTTAAGGGATGTGTTGTGTGTTTGTTAAGAGATGTGTTGTGTGTTTGATAAGGGAGGTGTTGTGTGTTTGTTAAGGGAGGTGTTGTGTGTTTGTTAAGGGATGTGTTGTGTGTTTGTTAAGGGATGTGTTGTGTGTTTGTTAAGGGATGTGTTGTGTGTTTGTTAAGTATATGGGATGTGTTGTGTGTTTGTTAAGGGATGTGTTGTGTGTTTGTTAAGGGAGGTGTTGTGTGTTTGTTAAGGGATGTGTTGTGTGTTTGTTAAGGGATGTGTTGTGTGTTTGTTAAGGGATGTGTTGTGTGTTTGTTAAGTATATGGGATGTGTTGTGTGTTTGTTAAGTATATGGGATGTGTTGTGTGTTTGTTAAGGGAGGTGTTGTGTGTTTGTTAAGAGATGTGTTGTGTGTTTGTTAAGGGATGTGTTGTGTGTTTGTTAAGTATATGGGATGTGTTGTGTGTTTGTTAAGAGATGTGTTGTGTGTTTGATAAGGGAGGTGTTGTGTGTTTGTTAAGGGATGTGTTGTGTGTTTGTTAAGGGAGGTGTTGTGTGTTTGTTAAGGGATGTGTTGTGTGTTTGTTAAGGGATGTGTTGCGTGTTTGTTAAGGGATGTGTTGTGTGTTTGTTAAGAGATGTGTTGTGTGTTTGTTAAGGGATGTGTTGTGTGTTTGTTAAGGGATGTGTTGTGTGTTTGTTAAGTATATGGGATGTGTTGTGTGTTTGTTAAGGGATGTGTTGTGTGAATGCTTCTATCTCCAGCCAGACAGTAAGGATATTAGGTCCTGACCCAGCCCTCCCCCAGTGCTGGCCCAGCCCTCCCCCAGTGCTGACCAAGCCCTCCCCCAGTGCTGACCAAGCCCTCCCCCAGTCCTGACCCAGCCCTCCCCCAGTGCTGGCCCAGCCCTCCCCCAGTGCTGGCCCAGCCCTCCCCCATCGTACTTGGACTTGATGTTGTTGAAGTTCTTCCCCAGTGAGAGGTGTCGGATGGATCGGTTCTTGGCCAGCCACACCAGCAGAGTGGACAGGTCAGAGTCCAGACCTGGAGGAAACACAAACCAATCATCTAAAAAGGCATTCTGGGAGCCAAAGCATTGACACACCCGATTCAACCAATCAGCTAATCACAGTCTTTAAATAAATCATTATATTAGTTGAGTCAGCTGCACTACTGGGTTGGTTGGGCTGGAGGAAAATACTATACCCACACAACCCTATATACCCAGCCACCCACACAACCCTATATACCCAGCCACCCACACAACCCTATATACCCAGCCACCCACACAACCCTATATACCCAGCCACTCACACAACCTTATATACCCAGACACCCACACAACCCTATATACCCAGCCACCCACACAACCCTATATACCCAGCCACCCACACAACCCTATATACCCAGCCACTCACACAACCCTATATACCCAGACACCCACACAACCCTATATACCCAGCCACCCACACAACCCTATATACCCAGCCACTCACACAACCCTATATACCCAGCCACCCACACAACCCTATATACCCAGCCACTCACACAACCCTATATACCCAGCCACTCACACAACCCTATATACCCAGCCACCCACACAACCCTATATACCCAGCCACCCACACAACCCTATATACCCAGACACCCACACAACCCTATATACCCAGACACCCACACAACCCTATATACCCAGACACCCACACAACCCTATATACCCACACACCCACACAACCCTATATACCCACACAACCACACAACCCTATATACCCAGCCACCCACGCAACCCTATATACCCAGCCACCCACACAACCCTATATACCCAGCCACCCACACAACCCTATATACCCAGCCAACCACACAACCCTATATACCCAGACACCCACACAACCCTATATACCCAGCCACCCACACAACCCTATATACCCACACAACCCTATATACCCAGCCACCCACACAACCCTATATACCGAGCCACCCACACAACCCTATATACCCAGACACCCACACAACCCTATATACCCAGCCACCCACACACCCCTATATACCCAGACACCCACACAACCCTATATACCCAGACACCCACATAACCCTATATACCCAGCCACCCACACAACCCTATATACCCAGACACCCCCACAACCCTATATACCCAGCCACCCACGCAACCCTATATACCCAGCCACCCACACAACCCTATATACCCAGCCACCCACACAACCCTATATACCCAGCCAACCACACAACCCTATATACCCAGCCACCCACACAACCCTATATACCCAGCCACCCACACAACCCTATATACCCAGCCACCCACACAACCCTATATACCCAGCCAACCACACAACCCTATATACCCAGCCACACACACAACCCTATATACCCAGCCACCCACACAACCCTATATACCCAGCCACCCACACAACCCTATATACCCAGACACCCACACAACCCTATATACCCAGCCACCCACACAACCCTATATACCCAGCCACCCACACAACCCTATATACCCAGACACCCACACAACCCTATATACCCAGCCAACCACACAACCCTATATACCCAGCCACCCACACAACCCTATATACCCAGCCACCCACACAACCCTATATACCCAGCCACCCACACAACCCTATATACCCAGCCACCCACACAACCCTATATACCCAGCCATCCACACAACCCTATATACCCAGCCACCCACACAACCCTATATACCCAGCCACCCACACAACCCTATATATCCAGCCACCCACACAACCCTATATACCCACACAACCCTATATACCCAGCCACCCACACAACCCTATATACCCAGCCACCCACACATCCCTATATACCCAGCCACCCACACAACCCTATATACCCAGCCACCCACACAACCCTATATACCCAGCCACCCACACAACCCTATATACCCAGCCACCCACACAACCCTATATACATCCCTGCTTTTTAAACTGCATTCCCTTGTCTTGTCTTACCGTTGTCAGAGATATCCAGACTGGAGATGTTGGGGAGCTCAGCGATGCATCCCTCCAGGATCTGTGACCCCCCAGACCTGAGCTGTCAATAGAGAGACAAGATGAGATATGAGAAACAGAGAAACAGAACAGTAGCGTCCCTAGGGCTGGGATAACAATAGATGTAGATAGAGAACAGTAGCTTCCCTAGGGCTGGGATAACAACAGATGTAGATAGAGAACAGTAGCTTCCCTAGGGCTGGGATAACAATAGATGTAGATAGAGAACAGTAGCGTCCCTAGGGCTGGGATAACAATAGATGTAGATAGAGAACAGCAGCTTCCCTAGGGCTGGGATAACAATAGATGTAGATAGAGAACAGCAGCTTCCCTAGGGCTGGGATAACAATAGATGTAGATAGAGAACAGTAGCTTCCCTAGGGCTGGGATAACAATAGATGTAGATAGAGAACAGCAGCGTCCCTAGGGCTGGGATAACAATAGATGTAGATACAGAACAGCAGCTTCCCTAGCTGGAATTATTGCCAGGCGTTATCAGTCTTTAGTCAGGGTAATACTTACACAGTGACCAAGCTTAGAGCAGCATTAGGGGGAGAGAACAACACACATTAGAGATATACAGGGACCAGTAGCTAGCTATTAGAGAGAACAACAACAACAACACACATTAGAGATATACAGGGACCAGTAGCTAGCTATTAGAGAGAACAACAACAACAACACACATTAGAGATATACAGGGACCAGTAGCTAGCTATTAGAGAGAACAACAACAACAACACACATCAGAGATATACAGGGACCAGTAGCTAGCTATTAGAGAGAACAACAACAACAACACACATTAGAGATATACAGGGACCAGTAGCTAGCTATTAGAGAGAACAACAACACATCAGAGATATACAGGGACCAGTAGCTAGCTATTAGAGAGAACAACACACATCAGATATATACAGGGACCAGTAGCTAGCTATTAGAGGGAACAACACACATCAGAGATATACAGGGACCAGTAGCTAGCTATTAGAGGGAACAACACACATCAGAGATATACAGGGACCAGTAGCTAGCTATTAGAGGGAACAACACACATCAGATATATACAGGGACCAGTAGCTAGCTATTAGAGAGAACAACACACATCAGAGATATACAGGGACCAGTAGCTAGCTATTAGAGAGAACAACACACATCAGAGATATACAGGGACCAGTAGCTAGCTATTAGAGGGAACAACACACATCAGAGATATACAGGGACCAGTAGCTAGCTATTAGAGGGAACAACACACATCAGAGATATACAGGGACCAGTAGCTAGCTATTAGAGAGAACAACACACATCAGAGATATACAGGGACCAGTAGCTAGCTATCCACATACAATTAGACAAGAGTATTTATCCCAAATGGCACCCTATTTCCTATGTAGTGCACTACTTTTGACCAGGACCTATTGGGTTCTGGTCAAAAGTAGTGCACTTACATAGGGAATAGGGTGCCATTTGGGAATCAGTCAAGAACACATATAGTACTGTAGCACACAGTGAGACTGCTTCAAACCAATGGTTCATTATTACACCCACAAAGACTGAAAGGCAAGAGATAATTTAGTAGCTCAGCAGCGGTTTAAAATGTGAAATTATTTTGCTAACTGTGGTTCCTGCTGCAGTGGTATTCAATGAATCTGTGGAAAGACATCTTTAGTAGATTAGGGCATGGGGGAGAGAGCGAGAGAGTGTGTGTGTGTGTGTGTGTTTCTGTGCATGCGTGTGTGTGAGTGCGTGACATAATTAGCCATTTCTATTCAATCTCCTTCCTGTTCCTCTCTCTCTCTCGCTTCGCCAAGTGATCCATTATATAGAGTTGTAGTAGACTCATCAGGTATATTTGGAGAGGAGGAAGCTATAACAACAGACAGAGCTATGGGATGTACACTCCAAAAACCATCAAGGCCAAAGCTAGTGCACATTTTAGAATTCTTAAACTGACGAAGAACATTCAGATAAACATCACATATCTGGACCAGAACATTCAGCTAAATGCCACATATCTGGACCAGAACAATCAGCTAAACATCACATATCTGGACCAGAACATTCAGCTAAACATCACATATCTGGACCAGAACAATCAGATAAATGCCACATATCTGGACCAGAACAATCAGCTAAACATCACATATCTGGACCAGAACATTCAGCTAAACATCACATATCTGGACCAGAACAATCAGATAAATGCCACATATCCGGACCAGAACAAGAGGTGGATTCTTGCTTTAGCAGATCTGCTAATGTTTTTAATGTTACATATTAGGACATGAAGAGGTCATTGACATATAGTACTATAGTGAAGGGGTCATTGATGTATAGTACTATAGTGAAGAGGTCATTGATGTATACTACTATAGTGAAGAGGTCATTGACATATAGGACTATAGTGAAGAGGTCATTGACATTTAGTACTATAGTGAAGAGGTGGGTATAGTACTGGGTATAGTGCTGGGTATAGTACTATAGTGAAGAGGTCATTGACATATAGGACTATAGTGAAGAGGTCATTGATAAAACAACTAAAACACTTTTCCTCTGTCGTTATCTCACGCTGACTAATAAAGTTGTCTTTCATATCTATTTCCACAACTGAAAAGCTAAATACATTGTGTTTACATGTCTTGCTAAAGGGCCTAAAAACAATCTTATTCGTTATTTGACAAAACAGAGTAATTTTACAGATCTGTGGGAAGGTGGAGGTAATTATCTCTCTCTGTTCTTACCTCACAGCAGCTGAGGTCTAACAACACTTCCTGTAGCCTCTCTGTGTTCTTACCTCACGGCAGCTGAGGTCTAACGACACTTCCTGTAGCCTCTCTGTGTTCTTACCTCACGGCAGCTGAGATCTAACAACACTTCCTGTAGCCTCTCTGTGTTCTTACCTCACAGCAGCTGAGGTCTAATGACACTTCATGTAGCCTCTCTGTGTTCTTACCTCACAGCAGCTGAGATCTAACAACACTTCCTGTAGCCTCTCTGTGTTCTTACCTCACAGCAGCTGAGGTCTAATGACACTTCCTGTAGCCTCTCTGTGTTCTTACCTCACAGCAGCTGAGGTCTAACGACACTTCCTTGATGTTGGGGTTACTGGCCAGACCGAGCAGAAGAGCTCTGCAAGGAAGACAACAATATTGTTTAATACATTTCAGGCAGACTCACTATTGGTTAGGTTTATAATAGAGACTAACAATGAAGAATACTATCTTACAGGATGAAGAATCCAGTCTAGTTTATGGGATGAAGAATCCAGTCTAGTTTATGGGATGAAGAATCCAGTCTAGTTTATGTATGGGATGAAGAATCCAGTCTAGTTTATGGGATGAAGAATCCAGTCTAGTTTATGGGATGAAGAATCCAGTCTAGTTTATGGGATGAAGAATCCAGTCTAGTTTATGGGATGAAGAATCCAGTCTAGTTTATGGGATGAAGAATCCAGTCTAGTTTATGGGATGCTGAGAGAGTGAAATATACACTGAGTGTACAAAACATTAGGAACACCTGCTCTTTCCCTGACATAGACTGACCAGGTGAATCCAGGTGAAAGTCACTTGTTAAATCCACTTCAGTCAGAGTAAACGAAGGGGATGAGACAGGTCAGAGAAGGTTTTATAAGAGTTGAGATAATTGAGACATGGATTGTTTGTCACATGGGATGACGCTGGAGAGACGAAGCAGGTAGGGGGACTAAAACATTTCATAAATAACGGACATGGAACGAGACAGGAACAGGAACAGGAACAGCGTCAGCAAACAGGAAACACAAACAAAAGACAATCAAAGCAGAAGTGGGGAACACAGCTGGGGAACTGATAAATATAGGGGAGGTAATATAACAAACAGGTGATGAGTGAGACCAGGTGAATCCAATATCGCTGATGCGCGTGACGAGGGAAGGCAGGTGTGCGTAATGGATGATAGGAGTGCGTGATGCAGGGCAGCCAGGCGCCCTCAAGCGCCGGGGGGGGGGGGGGGGGGGGGTGACATTTTTTATGTATTCAGAGGGTGAATGGGCGGGACAAAGGCTTAAAGTGCCTTTGAACAGGGAGTGGTCATAGGTGCCAGACACGTCAAGAACTGCAACGCTGCTGGGTTTTTCACGCACAACAGTTTCCCATGTGTATCGAGAATGGTCCACCACCCAAAGGACATCCAGCCAACTGGACACGACTGTGGGAAGCATTAGAGTCAAAATGGGCCAGCATCCCTGTGGAACGCTTTCAACACCTTGTAGTCCATGTCTGATGAATTGGGGCTGTTCTGAGGGCAAAAGGGGGTGCAACTCAATATTAGGAAGGTGTTCTCTATTGTAGCTCTATTTCCTATTAGGAAAAATATATATATTGGAGGGGAGCGTAAGAGAGAGAAGAGACAGAGAGAGAGAAAGAAGGAGATGAGAGAGAGGGAAAGTGAGAAGGAGGGACAGAAGAGATTGAGACAGAGGGGGGGAGAAAGACGGAGACAGAGAAAGACAGAGACAGAGGAGAGAAAGACAGACAGAGGAGAGAAAGACAGAGAGAGGAGAGAAAGACAGAGACAGAGGAGAGAAAGACAGAGAGAGGAGAGAAAGACAGAGACAGAGGAGAGAAAGACAGAGAGGAGCGAAAGACAGAGACAGAGGAGAGAAAGACAGAGAGGAGCGAAAGACAGATGGAGGAGAGAAAGACAGAGACAGAGACAGAGGAGAGAAAGACAGAGAGAGGAGAGAAAGACAGAGATGAGAGAAAGACAGAGACAGAGGAGAGGAGAGAAAGACAGAGAGAGGAGAGAAAGACAGAGACAGAGGGGGGGAGAAAGACGGAGACAGAGAAAGACAGAGACAGAGGTGAGAAAGAGAGAGAGGAGAGAAAGACAGAGAGAGAGGAGAGAAAGACAGAGACAGAGGAGAGGAGAGACAGAGGAGAGGAGAGAAAGACAGAGAGAGGAGAGAAAGACAGCGAGAGGAGAGAAAGACAGAGACAGAGGAGAGAAAGACAGAGAGAGGAGAGAAAGACAGAGAGAGGAGAGAAAGACAGAGAGAGAGTAGAGAAAGACAGAGAGAGAGGAGAGAAAGACAGAGACAGATGAGAGGAGAGAAAGACAGAGAGAGGAGAGAAAGACAGCGAGAGGAGAGAAAGACAGAGACAGAGGAGAGAAAGACAGAGAGAGGAGAGAAAGACAGAGACAGAGACAGAGGAGAGAAAGACAGAGAGATGAGAGAAAGACAGAGAGGACAGAAAGACAGAGAGAGGAGAGAAAGACAGAGAGAGGAGAGAAAGACAGAGACAGAGACAGAGGAGAGAAAGACAGAGAGATGAGAGAAAGACAGAGAGGAGAGAAAGACAGAGAGAGGAGAGAAAGACAGAGAGAGGAGAGAAAGACAGAGAGAGGAGAGAAAGACAGAGTCAGAGACAGAGACAGAGAGGAGAGAGACAGAGACAGAGACAGAGGAGAGAAAGACAGAGAGATGAGAGAAATACAGAGACAAAGACAGACAGAGACAGAGGAGAGAGACAGAGACAGAGAAAGACAGAGACAGAGGGAGCATGGTTAGTCTGCTCACTTCAAGGCCTCTGGAGGGAGTTTGGTTCCTGAAAGGTTGATGCAGCTGAGGGCCACGGCGCTGCTGAAGAAGTGCTTGAAGGATGGAGGCACATCTTTGCCTTTCCTGGAGACAAACAGAAGAGAGGATAGTAAGCCCAGGCAAGAAACGATACCTGAGAGGCCATAGTATAGTAGCCTTGTGAACCACAGTTGAACGCTGCTCTCCCGTTTCCTTTCACTTGCAGTGAAACAGAATGTGACCTCGCCAAATCAGGATGTGACCTCGCCAAATCAGGATGTGACCTCGCCAAATCAGGATGTGCTGAACGAGGCTAATAGTGTAGTATACAGGGAATACTGTCACAGCTAGGAGATATTAGGCGAGAAACCCAGTAGCCCTGATATGGCTACATTATTATGGTGTATATAAACCCAGTAGCCCTGATATGGCTACATTATTATGGTGTATATAAACCCAGTAGCCCTGATATGGCTACATTATTATGGTGTATATAAACCCAGTAGCCCTGATATGGAAACAGTCTTCATTATTATGGTGTATATAAACCCAGTAGCCCTGATATGGAAACAGTCTTCATTATTATGGTGTATATAAACCCAGTAGCCCTGATATGGATACATTATTATGGTGTATATAAACCCAGTAGCCCTGATATGGAAACAGTCTTCATTATTATGGTGTATAGAAACCCAGTAGCCCTGATATGGCTACAGTCTTCATTATTATGGTGTATATAAACCCAGTAGCCCTGATATGGCTACATTATTATGGTGTATATGAACCCAGTAGCCCTGATATGGCTACATTATTATGGTGTATATAAACCCAGTAGCCCTGATATGGCTACATTATTATGGTGTATAGAAACCCAGTAGCCCTGATATGGCTACAGTCTTCATTATTATGGTGTATATAAACCCAGTAGCCCTGATATGGCTACATTATTATGGTGTATATAAACCCAGTAGCCCTGATATGGAAACCGTCTTCATTATTATGGTGTATAGAAACCCAGTAGAATCCTTTTTATAAAACACAGCAGCTTGTCCTCCACTCCCACACCCTCCCTTATAGGCTATCTCTGTCCCCAGAGAGACTGTGATAGGCTAGCTCTGTCCCCAGAGAGACTGTGATAGGCTATCTCTGTCCCCAGAGAGACACTGTGATAGGCTAGCTCTGTCCCCAGAGAGACTGTGATAGGCTAGCTCTGTCCCCAGAGAGACACTGTGATGGGGTAATGATGTGAGGAAAGACACTGTGATGGGGTAATGATGTGAGGAGAGACACTGTGATGGGGTAATGACGTGAAGAGACACTGTGATGGGGTAATGATGTGAGGAGAGACACTGTGATGGGGTAATGATGTGAGGAGAGACACTGTGGTGGGGTAATGATGTGAGGAGAGACACTGTGATGGGGTAATGATGTGAGAGACACTGTGATGGGGTAATGATGTGAGGAGAGACACTGTGATGGGGTAATGATGTGAAGAGAGACACTGTGATGGGGTAATGATGTGAGGAGAGACACTGTGATGGGGTAATGATGTGAGGAGAGACACTGTGATGGGGTAATGATGTGAGGAGAGACACTGTGATGGGGTAATGATGTGAAGAGACACTGTGATGGGGTAATGATGTGAGGAGAGACACTGATGGGGTAATGATGTGAGGAGAGACACTGTGATGGGGTAATGATGTGAAGAGAGACACTGATGGGGTAATGATGTGAAGAAAGACACTGTGATGGGGTAATGATGTGAGGAGAGACACTGATGGGGTAATGATGTGAGGAGAGACACTGATGGGGTAATGATGTGAAGAGACACTGTGATGGGGTAATGATGTGAGGAGAGACACTGATGGGGTAATGATGTGAGGAGAGACACTGTGATGGGGTAATGATGTGAAGAGAGACACTGATGGGGTAATGATGTGAAGAGAGACACTGTGATGGGGTAATGATGTGAGGAGAGACACTGATGGGGTAATGATGTGAAGAGAGACACTGTGATGGGGTAATGATGTGAAGAGAGACACTGTGATGGGGTAATGATGTGAAGAGAGACACTGTGATGGGGTAATGATGTGAGGAGAGACACTGTAATGGGGTAATGATGTGAGGAGAGACACTGTGATGGGGTAATGATGTGAAGAGAGACACTGTGATGGGGTAATGATGTGAGGAGAGACACTGTGATGGGGTAATGATGTGAAGAGAGACACTGTGATGGGATAATGATGTGAGGAGAGACACTGTGATGGGGTAATGATGTGAAGAGAGACACTGTGATGGGGTAATGATGTGAGGAGAGACACTGTGATGGGGTAATGATGTGAGGAGAGACACTGTGATGGGGTAATGATGTGAAGAGAGACACTGTGATGGGGTAATGATGTGAAGAGAGACACTGTGATGGGGTAATGATGTGAAGAGAGACACTGTGATGGGGTAATGATGTGAAGAGAGACACTGTGATGGGGTAATGATGTGAGAGACTGTGATGGGGTAATGATGTGAGGAGACACTGTGATGGGGTAATGATGTGAAGAGAGACACTATGATGGGGTAATGATGTGAGAGACTGTGATGGGGTAATGATGTGAGGAGACACTGTGATGGGGTAATGATGTGAGGAGAGACACTGTGATGGGGTAATGATGTGAGAGACACTGATGGGGTAATGATGTGAGGAGAGACACTGTAATGGGGTAATGATGTGAGGAGAGACACTGTGATGGGGTAATGATGTGAGGAGAGACACTGTGATGGGGTAATGATGTGAAGAGAGACACTGTGATGGGATAATGATGTGAGGAGAGACACTGTGATGGGGTAATGATGTGAGGAGAGACACTGTGATGGGGTAATGATGTGAAGAGAGACACTGTGATGGGGTAATGATGTGAAGAGAGACACTGTGATAGGATAATGATGTGAGGAGACACTGTGATGGGGTAATGATGTGAGGAGAGACACTGATGGGGTAATGATGTGAGGAGAGACACTGTGATGGGGTAATGATGTGAAGAGAGACACTGTGATGGGGTAATGATGTGAGGAGAGACTGTGATGGGATAATGATGTGAGAGACACTGATGGGGTAATGATGTGAGAGACTGTGATGGGGTAATGATGTGAGAGACTGTGATGGGGTAATGATGTGAGAGACACTGTGATGGGGTAATGATGTGAGAGACTGTGATGGGGTAATGATGTGAGAGACTGTGATGGGGTAATGATGTGAGAGACTGTGATGGGGTAATGATGTGAGAGACTGTGATGTGAGAGGCTGTGATGGGGTAATGATGTGAGAGGCTGTGATGGGATAATGATGTGAGAGACACTGTGATGGGGTAATGATGTGAGAGACTGTGATGGGGTAATGATGTGAGAGACTGGTGGGGTAATGATGTGAGAGGCTGTGATGGGGTAATGATGTGAGGAGAGACTGATGGGTAATACAGATTTAAACAAACAAACATCTCTATCCTTGAACCATTACCCACTACTACTGTAGTCAATCTGACTGATCTGCAAAGAGGGTACTCTGTCTACAAATCAATCTCCAGGTGTTTGACAAATAAGAGTTAGAACACTGAGAATAGAACACTGAGAATAAAACACTGAAAACATAACTGAGAATAGAACATTGAGAATAGAACACTGAGAACAGAACACTGAGAACAGAACACTGAGAACAGAACACTGAGAACAGAACACTGAGAACAGAACACTGAGAACAGAACACTGAGAATAGAACACTGAGAATAGAACACTGAGAACAGAACACTGAGAATAGAACACTGAATAATGGTTCTAACATGCACTGCACATCATTAGTGATGTCCGTCCGATATGTTCTGTTCAATTCAGTTCAGTGAGGACAGGATGTAGTTTCACAGTAATCATATGGTCTGTTCAGTTCAGTGAGGACAGGATGTAGTTTCACAGTAATCATATTGTCTGTTCAGTTCAGTGAGGACAGGATGTAGTTTCACAGTAATCATATGGTCTGTTCAGTTCAGTGAGGACAGGATGTAGTTTCACAGTAATCCTTTTCTGGTTACCATGCCTCTATTTCGCCCAATCTAGAGAGAAGCCTTCCTACCCATTGAACCTGACACTGATATCAATACACTAACATCAACAAGGGCAGTCCAGGCTGACATTACATTCAGCAGAGCAGAGTCAGAGTTTTACTGTGCTGCCTGACCTCAGTGACCCCCTAAAGAGTGATGCATCAGGGGTCAAATGTCAGCTGACGGATGGCCATCATCATGTAGCCCAAATAATTGACTCTTCTACTCCTGTAATTTGGAGATTGAAAATTGCTCACAGGACTATTCTAACGAAAGTTGACTGTTTCCTTAACTTTGGAAGTATATAAGTACTTAAGGTTCCTTGACAACAGTTAGGGACACCAACTTTGGAAGTATATATACCATATATATATATATATATATATATATGGTGGGCCTTTCAGTTTAGGGGGCTGTGAAGTGGATAGAAATCTCAGTGTTGAGTTCCAAGGGTGTGAAAAGAGCTCTGTCCCAGGATCAGCTTGTGAATGTATGAGAGACAGAGAGAGGTAAAAACTGCAGCGGAGGCAGAAACAGGATTGGCAGATTGTTGATGTGTGTGAGACAGAGAGAGAGATAGACAGAGAGAGAGAGAGAGACAGAGAGAGAATTTTAATTTTTGTTGTTTTTCACTTTATATTTTCACTTTGTATGTTGTCTACCTCACTTGCTTTGGCAATGTTAACACATGTTTCCCATGCCAATAAAGCCCTTGAATTGAATTGAATTGAATTGAGAGAGAGAGAGAGAGAGAGAGAGAGAGGTGAAAACTGTAGCGGAGGCAGAAACAGGATTGGCAGATTGTTGATGTGTGTGTGTGTGTGAGACAGAGAGAGAGAGAGAGGTGAAAACTGTAGCGGAGGCAGAAACAGGATTGGCAGATTGTTGATGTGTGTGTGTGTGTGAGACAGAGAGAGAGAGAGAGGTGAAAACTGTAGGGGAAGGAGAAACAGGAATGGCAGATTGTTGGTGTGTCTTGTTTATGTGTACACGCCCTAGGGCTGGGTGAGTGACAGAAGAGGGAGAAGGAGATGGAGGGAGGAATAATTTATTTATATATTTTTAAACTCTTATTTTAACCAGTTAATTTGACTGAGAACACATTTACAGCAACAACCTGGGGAATAGTTACAGAGGAGAGGAGATGAATGAGCCAATTGTAAACTGGGGATTATTAGGTGTCCATGATGGAATTTAGCCAGGACACCGGGGTTAACACCCCTACTCTTACAATAAGTGCCATGGGATCTTTAGTGACCACAGAGAGTCAGGACACCTGTTTAACATCCCATCCGAAAGACAGCACCCTACACAGGGCAATGTCCCCAATCACTGCCCTGGGGTGATGGGATATATATTTATTTTTTTAGACCAGAGGAAAGAGTGCCTCCTACTGACCCTCCAACACCACTTCCAGCAGCATCTGGTCTCCCATCCAGGGACTGACCAGGACCAACCCTGCTTAGCTTCAGAAGCAAGCCAGCAGCAAGCCAGCAGTGGTATGCAGGGTGGTATGTTGCTGGCATGAGATAGAGGGAGGAGAGGGATGGATAGCTGTTTTGCTAAGGCATTAAAAACTGTTACCCCATAACGCCTGTATTCAGATCGTTCTCTTCCTGCTACACAAATCAGGAAGTTGAACCAATCCTTATTGGATGACGTAAGGTTCCTTGATAACAGTTAGGGACACCTCTGATTGGCTGATCAGGGTTGTAACCACTCCTGGTTACCTGTAAACCGTGCCTTTGACTCACATGATGAGGGTAAAGTGCAGGTCAGAGGGTAAAGTGCAGGTCAGAGGGTAAAGTGCAGGTCAGAGGGTAAAGTGCAGGTCAGAAGGTAAAGTGCATGTCAGAGGGTAAAGCTCAGTACTGTAACATTCATCTCTCTGGTGTTCAGCACTGTTGGATCCACAACATTTGAATTTACATGGTAAGAGAGAGAGAGAGATTAGAAGGACGTATCATCATCAGAACTGTCATCTCCGTGTGTAGCTTCACTGCTGGGTGGATATTGTGGACGTAGGACTGTATTTCAGTGGATTACTTTCTCTTGAAAAGAGGAAATTGTCGAGAGAAACTGAACGTATTCTTCAGAAGCTGTTACAGAACAGGGAGTGGCACTGTGTGAGAAAATGGCCTCCAAACGTTCTCTTCCTGAGGAGGATTTCTCATGTCCTGTCTGCTGTGGCATCTTCAGAGATCCTGTCATTCTGTCCTGTAGCCACAGCTTTTATAAAGCCTGTCTGGAATTATGCTGGAAACAGAAGGAACCCACGGGAATGTCCAGTTTGTTATATTGTTATACATTTAACTGTCCCAAGTGAAAGCCCTGGGTGGAGAGTTGATACAATTCCAAGTCTGGAATGTTAAAACCTCAGATTTAGGAAGATGAAAAATGTTCCTTTTAAGTCTATGAGTTTTATTTGTATACTTTTTAAAAGAATGTCTTCGGTGGGCTAATTGGCATTACCCAGAATAAGTATAAAAACTTTGCCATTCTGAAGAGGTTTATTCTTCCTGTTAGATTTATGGGAATATTGTTCCATTTAATTAGGTCTGCTTTCATATTGTTTAGTAAAGGGATAAAGTTATCTTTATAAATGTGTTGTTTGTTGTCAATTATTAAGCATCCTAAGTGTTTGATATTTTTTGTAGTCTACTTAAAAGATTGCAGTTTTTTTCCACGTACCTTTTATATCATAAGATTTTAGAGTATTCTGAAAATATTTTTAGCAGGGGAGGGGGGGCATTGAGTTTTCAATATTGATCAGGTATATCAGGAGATTGTCTGCAAATAAGTTTAGTTTATACTATTGTTTACCAATACTGATGATACCTGCTACATTTGGGTCCTGTCTAATTCTTTCTGCAAGCGGTTCAATTGCCAGTGCAAACAGGAGGGGGGAGAGAGGACATCCTTGTCTTGTGCCCCATTCTAAAGCAATTTCATCATTTTTATAAAAATGCATTATTTCATCTGGAAAGTTGAAAGCTTCCAAAGTTTTGAAGCAAATAGCCAATTCAAGATGGTCGAAAGCCTTTTCGCCATTGACATTGAATAAATCTATATATTTTTTGCATATTATATTGTACTGAAACATGTTCTTGTATTTGTTTGTAAGTGTCTATTTAAAAAATACATGTTTGATTGATATGTATCTAGTCTGGTAAAACTTTTCCCATTCTATTGCTTTACCACTTTTAAGAATCAATTGTTTATATTAATCTAATTATCCAGGGTCAATCGTGGTTGTTATTCTTACAAGAGTGTGCTGCATTGGGGAACATTTAAAGCTAGTTTTGTTTCTAATGCAATTCACTTTCAAATGTGAAATTACGGTATATTTATGTGATAAACCATCACACCACCTCCTCCATGCTTCACGGTGGGAACCACACATGCGGAGATCATCCGTTCACCTACTCTGCATCTCACAAAGACATGGCGGTTGGAACCAAAAATCTCAAATTTGGAATCATACCAAAGGACAGATTTCCACCGGTCTATTCTCTATTGCTCGTGTTTCTCGACCCAAGCAAGTCTCTTCTTCTTATTGGTGTCCTTTAGTAGTGGTTTCTTTACAGCAGTTCCACCATGAAAGCCTGATTCACGCAGTCTCCTCTGAACAGTTGATGTTGAGATGCATCTGTTACTTGAACTCTGAAGTATTTATTTGGGTTGCAATCTAATCTAATAATAATGGACTATTGTTTCTCTTTGCTTATTTGAGCTGTTCTTGCCATAGCCCTATATGGTAAAATAATAAGTCTATACTATATTCTGCATACCATCCCTACCTTGTCACATCACAACTGATTGGCTCAAACGCATTAAGAAGGAAATACATTTTAACAAGGCACAATTTAAATATATTCCAGGTGACTACCTCATGAAGCTGGTTGAGAAAATACCAAGAGTGTGCAAAGCTGTCATCAAGGCAAAGGGTGGCTACTTTGAAGAATCTAAAATCTCAAATATATTTTGATTTGTTTAACACTTTTTTTGGTTACTACATGATTCCATATGTGTTATTTCATAGTTTTGAAGTCTTCACTATTATTCTACAATGTAGAATAGTTTTAAAAAATAAAGAAAAACCCTTGAATGAGTAGGTGTGTCCAAACGTTTGACTGGTACTGTATGTCTAGATTGAACTTTAGATAGACCTCTCAGTAGTGTTATCCATGTGCTCTGTGATGATCTGATGATGATGTGAATGGTTGGGTGTGGTGTCTCATTATGGTATGGGTGTGGTATAGGTGCAGTATGGGTGCGGTATGGTTGTGGTATGGGTGCGGTATGGTTGTGGTATGGGTGTGGTATGGGTGTGGTATGGGTGCGGTATGGGTGCGGTATGGTTGTGGTATGGGTGCGGTATGGTTGTGGTATGGGTGTGGTATGGATGCGGTATGGTTGTGGTATGGGTGCGGTATGGTTGCGGTATGGGTGTGGTATGGGTGTGGTATGGTTGTGGTATGGGTGCGGTATGGTTGTGGTATGGTTGTGGTATGGGTGCGGTATGGGTGCGGTATGGTTGTGGTATGGGTGTGGTATGGTTGTGGTATGGTTGTGGTATGGGTGCGGTATGGGTGCGGTATGGTTGTGGTATGGGTGCGGTATGGGTGCGGTATGGTTGTGGTATGGGTGTGGTATGGTTGCGGTATGGGTGTGGTATGGATGCGGTATGGTTGTGGTATGGGTGCGGTATGGTTGTGGTATGGGTGTGGTATGGGTGTGGTATGGATGCGGTATGGTTGTGGTATGGGTGCGGTATGGGTGCGGTATGGTTGTGGTATGGGTGTGGTATGGATGCGGTATGGTTGTGGTATGGGTGCAGTATGGGTGTGGTATGGTTGTGGTATGGTTGTGGTATGCTGTCATGTTATTGTTGTTGTTTCTACAGTAATTGCCTCTCTGGGAATTGAATTGATATTAAAACAGAAAATTAAATCATATAAAACATTTTTTTTAAATTTGACCTTTATTTAACCAGGTAGGCTGGTTGAGAAATGTTCTCATCAGACAGCTTCTCTAATTAACAGCTATCAATCCTCCTGAGTTCGGACACATTGATAAATGACAACCACCCACAGACTAGCTAAATATTAATATATTCATATTTAAATACATTACAATCTGAATACAGCTGCAAAGCCACAACATGGGGTCTTTGGTGGCAGCCATACAAGAACTAACACTTTGTGACCAACTGGGCCATGTGTGGAGATCAAATGAATGAGCTACATGAGATAATGCTAGGACTAAAAGATATGTATTATGATAAGATGAGATGACCCCGTGGCTGAGGCAGAGGGTCTGTGGTACTCTACTGCTGGTTGTTATATTATGGGATGTCGTGGGTCTCACCTATGTGCAAATACACTCTTGGACATGTTGAGGACAGAGAGGTTCTGGACGGAGCCCCTCAGGAGAGCAGAACACACCTGGAATACAGAGGAATTGGTTAGAACAGATATTAGCATTAGCAGACCTTTAATACAGAGGAGTGGATTAGCACAGATACCAGCTTTAGCCAATAGCATTATCCATTAGCATTAAGACACCTATAATACAGAGGAGTGGTTTAGCACAGATACCAGCTTTAGCCAATAGCCATTAGCCATTAGCATTAACACACCTACAATACAGAGGAGTGGATTAGCACAGATACCAGCTTTAGCCATTAGCATTAACAGACCTATAATACAGAGGAGTGGATAAGCACAGATACCAGCTTTAGCCATTAGCTATTAGCATTAACACACCTATAATACAGAGGAGTGGATTAGCACAGATACCAGCTTTAGCCATTAGCCATTAGCATTAACACACCTATAATACAGAGGAGTGGATAAGCACAGATACCAGCTTTAGCCATTAGCCATTAGCATTAACACACCTATAATACAGAGGAGTGGATAAGCACAGATACCAGCTTTAGCCATTAGCATTAACACACCTATAATACAGAGGAATGGATGAGCACAGATACCAGCTTTAGCCAATAGCCATTAGCCATTAGCATTAACACACCAATAATACAGAGGAGTGGATTAGCACAGATACCAGCTTTAGCCATTAGCATTAACACACCTATAATAAAGAGTGGATTAGCACAGATACCAGCTTTAGCCATTAGCCATTAACACACAGAGGGACTTGGATGAAATGACTGAATGACATGTATGTGTACATTTATTTTGCAATGCTCACGCACGCAACGTGGCCAGTTTGGTCAGCATGTTAGTCTATCCTGTTTGATGCAACACCATCTGACCATGGGACATGGTGATTCATGGGAGTGGTTACAATGTATCACTGATCAAACGTTCTGGTAAGGCCCATTGGACATGGTGATTCATGGGAGTGGTTACAATGTATCACTGATCAAACGTTCTGGTAAGGCCCATGGGACATGGTGATTCATGGGAGTGGTTACAATGTATCACTGATCAAACGTTCTGGTAAGGCCCATGGGACATGGTGGTTCATGGGAGTGGTTACAATGTATCACTGATCAAACGTTCTGGTAAGGCCCATGGGACATGGTGGTTCATGGGAGTGGTTACAATGTATCACTGATCAAACGTTCTGGTAAGGCCCATTGACATGGTGGTTCATGGGAGTGGTTACAATGTATCACTGATCAAACGTTCTGGTAAGGCCCATGGGACATGGTGGTTCATGGGAGTGGTTACAATGTATCACTGATCAAACGTTCTGGTAAGGCCCATGGGACATGGTGATTCATGGGAGTGGTTACAATGTATCACTGATCAAACGTTCTGGTAAGGCCCATGGGACATGGTGGTTCATGGGAGTGGTTACAATGTATCACTGATCAAACGTTCTGGTAAGGCCCATGGGACATGGTGGTTCATGGGAGTGGTTACAATGTATCACTGATCAAACGTTCTCGTAGGGAAACATTTAAACGAAGTTGGGATCCTTAATGTTAAGAGAAATCCATAACCAAATGTTTTATCTTCCCCCCCAACACATAATTAAAATCAGTGCCGTTATCTCAAAACATAATTTTCCATGTTATAGTCTAATTAGAATATATGGCTATAAAACCAGAGAGGAAGAGGCAAACTTTAGGGTAACTTTAGGGTAACTTTAGGTAACTTTAGGGTAACTTTAGGGTAACTTTAGGTAACTTTAGGGTTACTTTAGGGTAACTTTAGGGTAACTTTAGGTAACTTTAGGGTTACTTTAGGTGACTTTGCAGGGCAACACAGTTCATACTTAGTGAGACACAGATTACCAGATAAATGCACATTGTTCTGCCTGCCCCTCCTCTCCCTCCCTCCCTCTGAGTGGGCGGTGGTGTTTTTGTCTCCTCATATGAAACTACAGTAGGCTGTATCGATGAGTCTATTCAGATATCCTGGTACGTCGCTCCTCGGAAACACCTTGGTTACGGCCTGTTTGTTTTGTCTTTTAGGGTAGGCGACACTACGGCTATTTAAACGCCGACACGAAACCTTCTCTGGAGACACGCACGCACGCACGCACGCACACACGCACACACGCACACACGCACACACGCACACACGCACACACACACACACACACACAGACACACAGACACACAGACACACACATACACACACACACACACACACACACACACACACACACACACACACACACACAAGACTATTGTCTCACTCACCAGGTCCAGAGAGCAGTCTGTGTTAGACAGGTCCAGAGTCGTCAGGCTGTTGGGTTGGCCCAGGAAATGGTAGAAATGCTGGTAGAAAAATGGAGGAAAAAAAACAAGTTTTAGCAACAAGACAGTCTGGATGGATGGATGAATGATGGTCTGATGCTGTCTATAGGTAACAGGTGATACTGTCTGGATGGATGAATGATGGTCTAATGCTGTCTATAGGTAACAGGTGATACTGTCTGGATAAATGATGGCCTGATGCTGTCTATAGGTAACAGGTGATACTGTCTGGATGAATGATGGTCTATAGGTAACAGGTAATACTGTCTGGATAAATGATGGCCTGATGCTGTCTATAGGTAACAGGTAATACTGTCTGGATAAATGATGGCCTATAGGTAACAGGTAATACTGTCTGGATAAATGATGGCCTGATGCTGTCTATAGGTAACAGGTAATACTGTCTGGATGGATGAATGATGGTCTGATGCTGTCTATAGGTAACAGGTGATACTGTCTGGATGAATGATGGTCTATAGGTAACAGGTAATACTGTCTGGATAAATGATGGCCTGATGCTGTCTATAGGTAACAGGTAATACTGTCTGGATAAATGATGGCCTATAGGTAACAGGTAATACTGTCTGGATAAATGATGGCCTGATGCTGTCTATAGGTAACAGGTAATACTGTCTGGATAAATGATGGCCTATAGGTAACAGGTAATACTGTCTGGATAAATGATGGCCTGATGCTGTCTATAGGTAACAGGTGATACTATCTGGATAAATGATGACCTATAGGTAACAGGTAATAATGCTTCCTGCCAACGTATAGTGATTTCTCTGAAGGCCATTGTATCTCTTGTCAGGGGTTGTCATGGGTGACCCTTCAAGATTGTGATCAACAGCTATACTGAGAGCACTGAGGTCATCAGATGTGTGTGTGTGTGTGTGTGTGTGTATGGGCATGCGTTCCCATGGGAACCCCTAAACAAAGCTACATCAGGCCTGACGGTCTCAGAAAGTGAAGGCTTCTAATCCATCACCCTTTAAGCCAATCAGAAGGACTTGTCCTCTGACATCAACCTTCCCATCAGTCTCTAGTAGCTCACAGTGTGTCAAGATCTACAAGGTGATCCTACAGAGTCAGATGACTGATTTAAACCCAGCTGAGTACAGCCTCGCCACAGAGACACAGGCATCAACACTGAGCTGGGTAGAGAGACTAGCGAACACAATCGATGTGGTATGATTGATGCTAGATGTCAGTGTGATTCGGACAGCGGTTGCGTCTCCCTGGCTCGGAGGAGGGGGAGACGCCGCAATAGGACTCGGTGTGTGAAGACTAGACGACCTGGTTCCGCTGGATCTCTCCCGTCTTCAGTTAAGTCTTGTTTCAATATCTGTGCAAATGAACAAAACGTCCCTTTCTCCTCTCAACTCTACCCATTATGACTCTGTTATTAAGGAAGTGACCAAGACAGATGTGACCATGTCGCCACCTACCGGGATGTCGT
>NC_092149.1:2247322-2249822 GCF_045791955.1 Oncorhynchus clarkii lewisi | reverse complement strand
GTGGATGTTAAACATTAGAGAACTGTCTGTGGATGTTAAACATTAGAGAACTGTCTGTGGATGTTAAACATCAGAGAGCAGCCCTGTGGATGTTAAACATCAGAGAGCTGTCTGTGGATGTTAAACATCAGAGAACTGTCTGTGGATGTTAAACATTAGAGAACTGTCTGTTGATGAACTGTCTGTGGATGTTAAACATTAGAGAACTGTCTGTGGATGTTAAACATTAGAGAACTGTCTGTGGATGTTAAACATCAGAGAGCAGCCCTGTGGATGTTAAACATCAGAGAACTGTCTGTGGATGTTAAACATTAGAGAGGAGCCCTGTGGATGTTAAACATCAGAGAACTGTCTGTGGATGTTAAACATCAGAGAACTGTCTGTGGATGTTAAACATCAGAGAACAGCCCTGTGGATGTTAAACATCAGAGAACTGTCTGTGGATGTTAAACATCAGAGAACTGTCTGTGGATGTTAAACATCAGAGAGCAGGCCTGTGGATGTTAAACATCAGAGAACTGTCTGTGGATGTTAAACATCAGAGAACTGTCTGTGGATGTTAAACATCAGAGAACTGTCTGTGGATGTTAAACATCAGAGAACTGTCTGTGGATGTTAAACATCAGATAACTGTCTGTGGATGTTAAACATCAGAGAACAGCCCTGTGGATGTTAAACATCAGAGAACTGTCTGTGGATGTTAAACATCAGAGAACTGTCTGTGGATGTTAAACATCAGATAACTGTCTGTGGATGTTAAACATCAGAGAACAGCCCTGTGGATGTTAAACATCAGAGAGGAGCCAGCCTCCTCTCTCCTCATCAGAGAGGAGCCCTGTGGATGTTAAACATCAGAGAACTGTCTGTGGATGTTAAACATTAGAGAACTGTCTGTGGATGTTAAACATCAGAGAACTGTCTGTGGATGTTAAACATTAGAGAACTGTGGTTCTGTGGTTCATGGTAAGGAAGTTGAATACAAGTTTTCCATGCAAGTGTCAGAATGTGAGAAACTCCAGTCATTACCTTTGGGTGACAATGAGGTTTTGGAAAAGTTTAAATGCTTGAGTCCCTTCGGGAGTTTGGCGAACTGTGCTCCCAGGGAGGTGATTCCTGGAGAAAACAGCAGAGTGGAAAACACTTAGTCATTTGGCAATACAAGTACCACGATATCAGACAGACTGGGGATTTCAATTCACTGCCTTCCTTTTCCCTGACCTGCCGAGGGGAGCTACGCGGGAAGGAAAACTACAGCTCTGTTCACACAGACACTCCGTGTTCATTCTAATGCAGGCCGCTTAGCGTTTGGGTAAAGACAGATTCTACAACTCAACTGTCTCTTGACGACACATGTTACATGAGGACAAATTTTGCTCGTAAATCTGAGAGACGCAGGATATTTTATCGTCTCTTTAATTGATGTGAGTTGGAAAGACACCACCCGTCTAGAGGTGATGAAATGTTTAACCTGCTCTCATAGTTCAGAGGGAAAGACACCACCCGTCTAGAGGTGATGAAATGTTTACCCTGCTCTCATAGTTCAGAGGGAAAGACACCACCCGTCTAGAGGTGATGAAATGTTTACCCTGCTCTCATAGTTCAGAGGGAAAGACACCACCCGTCTAGAGGTGATGAAATGTTTATTAACCTGCTCTCATAGTTCAGAGGGAAAGACACCACCCGTCTAGAGGTGATGAAATGTTTAACCTGCTCTCATAGTTCAGAGGGAAAGACACCACCCGTCTAGAGGTGATGAAATGTTTACCCTGCTCTCATAGTTCAGAGGGAAAGACACCACCCGTCTAGAGGTGATGAAATGTTTAGAGGGGTTATTCTAGTAGTCAGAACCAGCTCTCTCTGCTGAGTGATAGATTTAGAGAGGTTATTCTAGTACTCAGAACCAGCTCTCTCTGCTGAGTGATAGATTTAGAGGGTTATTCTAGTAGTCAGAAGCAGCTCTCTCTGCTGAGTGATAGATTTAGAGGGTTATTCTAGTACTCAGAAGCAGCTCTGCTGAGTGATAGATTTAGAGAGGCAACACTAGTACTCAGAAGCAGCTCTCTCTGCTGAGTGATAGATTTAGAGAGGTTATTCTAGTAGTCAGAAGCAGCTCTCTCTGCTGAGTGATAGATTTAGAGAGGTTATTCTAGTACTCAGAAGCAGCTCTCTGCTGAGTGATAGATTTAGAGGGGTTATTCTAGTACTCAGAAGCAGCTCTCTGCTGAGTGATAGATTTAGAGGGTTATTCTAGTACTCAGAAGCAGCTCTCTGCTGAGTGATATATTTAGAGGGGTTATTCTAGTACTCAGAAGCAGCTCTCTCTGCTGAGTGATAGATTTAGAGAGGTTATTCTAGTAGTCAGAAGCAGCTCTCTCTGCTGAGTGATAGATTTAGAGGGTTATTCTAGTAGTCAGAAGCAGCTCTCTCTGCTGAGTGATAGATTTAGAGGGTTATTCTAGTACTCAGAAGCAGCTCTCTGCTGAGTGATAGATTTAGAGGG
>NC_092149.1:2237322-2242322 GCF_045791955.1 Oncorhynchus clarkii lewisi | reverse complement strand
AAAGAGATCTTCTATTGAATCTGACAATTAATCTTGATGGTTGTACAGTTGCAAAAATCAGAAACTTTCTGTAAAGAAAAATTATGCAGAAAAATGTATCCAAGCTTTTGTGCTAGCCTCCCTACACTGGCTTCCTGTCAAGGCAAGGGCTGATTTCAAGGTTTTACTGCTAACCTACAAAGCATTACATGGGCTTGCTCCTACCTAGCTCTATGATTTGGTCCTGCCGTACATACAGTGCCTTGCGAAAGTATTCGGCCCCCTTGAACTTTGCGACCTTTTGCCACATTTCAGGCTTCAAACATAAAGATATAAAACTGTATTTTTCTGTGAAGAATCAACAACAAGTGGGACACAATCATGAAGTGGAACGACATTTATTGGATATTTCAAACTTTTTTAACAAATCAAAAACTGAAAAATTGGGCGTGCAAAATTATTCAGCCCCCTTAAGTTAATACTTTGTAGCGCCACCTTTTGCTGCGATTACAGCTGTAAGTCGCTTGGGGTATGTCTCTATCAGTTTTGCACATCGAGAGACTGACATTTTTTCCCATTCCTCCTTGCAAAACAGCTCGAGCTCAGTGAGGTTGGATGGAGAGCATTTGTGAACAGCAGTTTTCAGTTCTTTCCACAGATTCTCGATTGGATTCAGGTCTGGACTTTGACTTGGCCATTCTAACACCTGGATATGTTTATTTTTGAACCATTCCATTGTAGATTTTGCTTTATGTTTTGGATCATTGTCTTGTTGGAAGACAAATCTCCGTCCCAGTCTCAGGTCTTTTGCAGACTCCATCAGGTTCTCTTCCAGAATGGTCCTGTATTTGGCTCCATCCATCTTCCCATCAATTTTAACCATCTTCCCTGTCCCTGCTGAAGAAAAGCAGGCCCAAACCATGATGCTGCCACCACCATGTTTGACAGTGGGGATGGTGTGTTCAGGGTGATGAGCTGTGTTGCTTTTACGCAAAACATAACGTCTTACATTGTTGCCAAAAATTTCAATTTTGGTTTCATCTGACCAGAGCACCTTCTTCCACATGTTTGGTGTCTCCCAGGTGGCTTGTGGCAAACTTTGAACAACACTTTTTATGGATATCTTTAAGAAATGGCTTTCCTCTTGCCACTCTTCCATAAAGGCCAGATTTGTGCAATATACGACTGATTGTTGTCCTATGGACAGAGTCTCCCACCTCAGCTGTAGATCTCTGCAGTGATCTCTGAGTGATCATGGGCCTCTTGGCTGCATCTCTGATCAGTCTTCTCCTTGTATGAGCTGAAAGTTTAGAGGGACGGCCAGGTCTTGGTAGATTTGCAGTGGTCTGATACTCCTTCCATTTCAATATTATCGCTTGCACAGTGATCCTTGGGATGTTTAAAGCTTGGGAAATATTTTTGTATCCAAATCCGGCTTTAAACTTCTTCACAACAGTATCTCGGACCTGCCTGGTGTGTTCCTTGTTCTTCATGATGCTCTCTGCGCTTTTAACGGACCTCTGAGACTATCACAGTGCAGGTGCATTTATACGGAGACTTGATTACACACAGGTGGATTGTATTTATCATCATTAGTCATTTAGGTCAACATTGGATCATTCAGAGATCCTCGCTGAACTTCTGGAGAGAGTTTGCTGCACTGAAAGTAAAGGGGCTGAATAATTTTGCACGCCCAATTTTTCAGTTTTTGATTTGTTAAAAAAGTTTGAAATATTCAATAAATGTCGTTCCACTTCATGATTGTTGTTGATTCTTCACAAAAAAATACAGTTTTATATCTTTATGTTTGAAGCCTGAAATGTGGAAAAAGGTCGCAAAGTTCAAGGGGGCCGAATACTTTCGCAAGGCACTGTACCTACATGTACGCTACGGTCACAAGACGCAGGCATCCTAATTGTCCCTAGAATTTCTAAGCAAACAGCTGGAGGCAGGGCTTTCTCCTATAGAGCTCCATTTTTATGGAATGGTCTGCCTACCCATGTGAGAGACGCAAACTCGGTCTCAACCTTTAAGTCTTTACTGAAGACTCATCTCTTCAGTGGGTCATATGATTGAGTGTAGTCTGGCCCAGGAGTGGGAAGGTGAACGGAAAGGCTCTGGAGCAACGAACCGCCCTTGCTGTCTCTGCCTGGCCGGTTCCCCGCTTTCCATTGGGATTCTCTGCCTCTAACCCTATTACAGGGGCTGAGTCACTGGCTTACTGGTGCTCTTTCATGCCGTCCCTAGGAGGGGTGCGTCACTTGAGTGGGTTGAGTCACTGACGTGATCTTCCTGTCTGGGTTGGCACCCCCCCCCTTGGGTTGTGCCGTGGCGGAGATCTTTGTGGGCTATACTCGGCCTTGTCTCAGGATGGTAAGTTGGTGGTTGAAGATATCCCTCTAGTGGTGTGGGGGCTGTGCTTTGGCAAAGTGGGTGGGGTTATATCCTTCCTGTTTGGCCCTGTCCAGGGGTGTCCTCAGATGGGGCCACAGTGTCTCCTGACCCCTCCTGTCTCAGCCTCCAGTATTTATGCTGCAGTAGTTTATGTGTCGGGGGGCTAGGGTCAGTCTGTTATATCTGGAGTACTTCTCCTGTCCTATCCGGTGTCCTGTGTGAATTTAAGTATGCTCTCTCTAATTCTCTCTTTCTCTCTTTCTTTCGGAGGACCTGAGCCCTAGGACCATGCCTCAGGACTACCTGGCATGAGGACTCCTTGCTGTCCCCAGCTGCTGCTCCAGCTTCAACTGTTCTGCCTGTGATTATTATTATTTGACCATGCTGGTCATTTATGAACATTTGAACATCTTGGCCATGTTCTGTTATAATCTCCACCCGGAACAGCCAGAAGAGGACTGGCCACCCCTCATAGCCTGGTTCCTCTCTAGGTTTCTTCCTAGGCTTTGGCCTTTCTAGGGAGTTTTTCCTAGACACCGTGCTTCTACACCTGCATTGCTTGCGGTTTGGGGTTTTAGGCTGGGTTTCTGTACAGCACTTTGAGATATCATGTACGAAGGGCTATATAAATACATTTGATTTGATTTGTAACTTCTAGGTTAGACTACTGCAATGCTCTACTTTCCGGCTACCCGGATAAAGCACTAAATAAACTTCAGTTAGTGCTAAACACAGCTAGAATCCAGACTAGAACCCAACAATGTGATCATATTACTCCTGTTATAGCTAGGGCTGATTTCAAGGTTTTACTGCTAACCTACAAAGCATTACATGGGCTTGCTCCTACCTATCTTTCTGATTTGGTCCTGTCGTACATACCTACACGTACGCTACGGTCACAAGACGCAGGCCTCCTAAATGTCCCTAGAATGTCTAAGCAAACAGCTGGAGGCAGGGCTTTCTCCTATAGAGCTCCATCTTTATGGAAAGGTCTGCTTATCCATGTGAGAGACGCAGACTCGGTCTCAACCTTTAACTTCTTGGTGACAGGGTATGTTCATGTCCAGATGAAATGCATGTCCAAATTCAACTGCCTGCTACTCATCCCCAGAAGATAAGATATATATTATTAGTGCCGTGCTGCTGCTCCAGTTTCAACTGTTCTGCCTGCGGCTATGGAACCCTGACCTGTTCACCGGACGTGCTACCTGTCCCAGACCTGCTGTTTTCAACTTCAGACAACAGGAGCGGTAGAGATACTCTGAATGATCGGCTATGAAAAGCCAACTGACATTTACTCCTGAGGTGCTGACTTGCTGCACCCTCGACAACCACTGTGATTATTATTATTTGACCATGCTGGTCATCTACGAACATTTTAACATCTTGGCCATGTTCTGTTATAATCTCCACCCAGCACAGCCAGAAGAGGACTGGCCACCCCTCATAGCCTGGTTCCTCCCTAGGTTTCAGTTGCAAATGAGAACTTGTTCTCAACTAGCCTACCTGGTTAAATAAAGGTGGAGAAAAAAAAAGTAGGATGATGTATCTCAGAGTCTGCAGTTTTCACCCAATCACTGATGGCATAGTGACACACAGGGTTCCACCACCACAACGGCCCTCTGCTTTCAGCAGTCCTCTTAACGTGAGCCAGACCACTCTCGTTTGGGCGTCCTAAAAGCAGAGTTGATTGTCTGTCCAAGCATGTCAGGGAGGGTAAGGAACCATCCACCCCCCCCCCCCCCCCCCCCACCCCTCTACTCTACTGTAGACACTGAACAGGGGGAAGAGGGAAAGAGGCCTGGAATGATGGCTCTGATTGAGAAGAGACCACGGGGTGGTCTGTAGAAAGGGAGCCGGGAGACGAAACCTACATTTAGGATTGATAAAAAATTCAACGAGAGCAACCGACTTCTGCACTGCTGCAAAACAGAGCTCCTGACCCAGTTCTCTGCTTTCTGTGGAGCCTGTTGATTCCTCTCTGCCCACCCATTCTCTGAGGGAATCATGTGAATCAAATCAAATATATCCCTTCAGTTCAGGGCCTGTTGATTCCTCTCTGCCCACCCATTCTCTGAGGGAATCAAGTGAATCAAATCAAATACATCCCTTCAGTTCAGGGACTGTTGATTCCTCTCTGCCATCCATCCTTTGTGTGAATCAAGTGAATCAAATCAAATATATCCCTTCAGTTCAGCTATGCAGTGCAGAGGGAGGTCAATAGTCTATTCATCTGTTTACATTCATATGACAAACAGTGATCAGAATAACAGTACACCAGCGTTAGTACAACTAAGTGACATTCCATGTATACGAGAGACATTTCTGGTGGCCAGCATGCTAATTATGACAGACAAAGAGGGATTGTGTGAGGCAGGATGGTTCTCTTTTCAGGGGCAGAGAGAAATGGGATGGCACAGAGGACTGTTGTTCCCTAGGACTGAGGGGAGAGAGAGAGAGAGAGAGAGAGAGAGAGAGAGAGAGAGAGAGAGATAGAGAGGAGAGAGAGAGAGAGAGAGAGAGAGAGAGAGAGAGAGAGAGAAAGAACAGAGAGAGGGAGAGAGAGAGAGAGAGAAAGAAAGAAGAGAGGAGAGAGAAAGAACAGAGGAGAGAGAGAGAGAGAAGAG
>NC_092149.1:2222322-2232322 GCF_045791955.1 Oncorhynchus clarkii lewisi | reverse complement strand
GATTTAGATGCAAATATTACTGGCAACAATATCCTTGCCTGTGAAGCTCTTTTTTGTGCAAAGCAATGATGACGGCACGTGTTTCCATGCAGGGAACCATGGTTGACAGAGGAAGAACAATGATTCCAAGCACCACCCTACTTTTGAAGCTTCCAGTCTGTTATTCAAACTCAATCAGCATGACAGAGTGATCTCCAGCCTTGTCCTCGTCAACACTCACACCTGTGTTAACGAGAGAATCACTGACATGATGTCAGCTGGTCCTTTTGTGGCAGGGATGAAATGCAGTGGAAATGTTTTTTTGAGATTCAGTTCATTTGCATGGCAAAGAGGGACTTTGCAATTAAATGCAATTCATCTGATCACTCTTCATAACATTCTGGACTATATGCAAATTGCCATCATACAAACTGAGGCAGCAGACTTCATATTTGTGTCATTGTCAAAACTTTTGGGCACGACTGTATACCATGGATGGTCAGTCCTTCCACCCAGAGCCCTGTCTATTCATCTGAGACTGGTTACTTTAGCCACATCCCTCAGCTTTTTACACAAACAGTAGTGGGACAACGTTTAGCTATTTGCTTTGTTACTGCGGACTTCCCCTTTAACATGAATGTTAGAAAACATGACAAAGTCTATTACTGTATTACTGTTCAGTAGCTGCCATGATAGAGTACTACAGTGCATGAGATAGAACCTAGTGACTCACCTATTCTCCAGATGACTGAAGTCCCGCAGGCTGAGATCCCGTGTTTCTTGAACCTAGTGACTCACCTATTCTCCAGATGACTGAAGTCCCGCAGGCTGAGATCCCGTGTGTCTTGAACCTAGTGACTCACCTATTCTCCAGATGACTGAAGTCCTGCAGGCTGAGATCCCGTGTGTCTTGAACCTAGTGACTCACCTATTCTCCAGATGACTGAAGTCCTGCAGGCTGAGATCCCGTGTGTCTTGAACCTAGTGACTCACCTATTCTCCAGATGACTGAAGTCCTGCAGGCTGAGATCCCGTGTGTCTTGAGTCAGATAGATGGTGTCTACATCCTAGAGGACGTGACAGGAAACAGACTGTGAGCTTCCTTCTCACCACTGTCATAGTAATCAAATAGCTACGTTAAATGGAATCGAGCACTTCAAAATGAAGAATTAACAAATGATTTATAAGCACATTTTATGCAACAGACGGTGTGTCTACATCCTGCTAAGTGTGACAGGTGTGTACTGTATATTACTGCACTGTTGGAGCTGGAAACAGAAGAATAACATCTACAAATCTGTGTTCGCTACCAATAAACTCTGATTTAATTAGACAGGAAGTGACTGTTAGAGTAGGTGTGTCACCACTGTCGTCGTGATTCTAGAACCTACAGTACCTAGGCTACATGTTCTATTGAACCGACAAGACAACATGGACATGAACACAAACCTCATGTCATTCCCCAGATGTAAGGACATGTTAAAACACACCTGATAGTAATAATTTATTTAGTCATAGATAATTAGTGAAGTATCTACGTTAGCCAAGAGGATACTGACCCATTGAACTTCCTCTCTGTAGGGCAGACCCAGCCAGTCACACACACATCTGTAACTCTGAGAGAAACCACCTGGAGAGGGGAGAGAGAGATATATATATATAGAGAGAGAGACAGAGAGACAGACAGAGAGAGAGAGAGAGAGAGAGAGAGAGAGAGGAAAGAGATAGAAAAGAAAGAGAAAATAGAGAGAGGAAAGAGAGAGAGAGCGGAGAGAGTGAAAAGAGAGAAGACAGAGAGAAGAGAGAGTGAGAGAGAAATAGAGAGAGGAAAGAGACAGACAGTGGACAGTCAATGTAGTGATACACATCCACACACACACGCATGCAACAGAACACAGATATAGGAGAGAGCAGGGTCAATGTAGCGATATGCGGGCGCACGCACACGCACACACACACACACACACACAATAAGGTATTGTATTCACCACACGGTCCTGGTTCTGCTACTTTGTGGTTGTCCCATAGAGTCTGTAGGCTGGTGATCCTCTCCAGAGGCTCCATACTCAGCTTCTTCATCAGCTTCCTGTCACACAGACACAGGACAACAACACCACTAGAAGGCTGATACAGAACACAGGTTTACAGTTTAACAGGCTACTAGGTTCAGGATAGCATTGTTATGACAGCAGAAGACTAGTGAGACATGAGTCCTCAGGTTGTTAGAGTCTACAGGAGTCTACAGCCATGTCTCAGGCCAAGTGACAACTATAACAACACATAACAGAACCAATATGACTCAGATCAGATGTAGGTGACTGGTTTATACTATATAAACACATAACAGAACCAATCTGACTCAGATCAGATGTAGGTGACTGGTTTATACTATATAAACACATAACAGAACCAATATGACTCAGATCAGATGTAGGTGACTGGTTTATACTATATAAACACATAACAGAACCAATCTGACTCAGATCAGATGTAGGTGACTGGTTTATACTATATAAACACATAACAGAACCAATATGACTCAGATCAGATGTAGGTGACTGGTTTATACTATATAAACACATAACAGAACCAATATGACTCAGATCAGATGTAGGTGACTGGTTTATACTATATAAACACATAACAGAACCGATCTGACTCAGATCAGATGTAGGTGACTGGTTTATACTATATAAACACATAACAGAACCAATATGACTCAGATCAGATGTAGGTGACTGGTTTATACTATATAAACACATAACAGAACCAATATGACTCAGATCAGATGTAGGTGACTGGTTTATACTATATAAACACATAACAGAACCGATATGACTCAGATCAGATGTAGGTGACTGGTTTATACTATATAAACACATAACAGAACCGATCTGACTCAGATCAGATGTAGGTGACTGGTTTATACTATATAAACACATAACAGAACCAATATGACTCAGATCAGATGTAGGTGACTGGTTTATACTATATAAACACATAACAGAACCAATCTGACTCAGATCAGATGTAGGTGACTGGTTTATACTATATAAACACATAACAGAACCGATCTGACTCAGATCAGATGTAGGTGACTGGTTTATACTATATAAACACATAACAGAACCAATATGACTCAGATCAGATGTAGGTGACTGGTTTATACTATATAAACACATAACAGAACCAATATGACTCAGATCAGATGTAGGTGACTGGTTTATACTATATAAACACATAACAGAACCAATATGACTCAGATCAGATGTAGGTGACTGGTTTATACTATATAAACACATAACAGAACCAATATGACTCAGATCAGATGTAGGTGACTGGTTTATACTATATAAACACATAACAGAACCAATATGACTCAGATCAGATGTAGGTGACTGGTTTATACTATATAAACACATAACAGAACCAATATGACTCAGATCAGATGTAGGTGACTGGTTTATACTATATAAACACATAACAGAACCGATCTGACTCAGATCAGATGTAGGTGACTGGTTTATACTATATAAACACATAACAGAACCGATCTGACTCAGATCAGATGTAGGTGACTGGTTTATACTATATAAACACATAACAGAACCAATATGACTCAGATCAGATGTAGGTGACTGGTTTATACTATATAAACACATAACAGAACCAATATGACTCAGATCAGATGTAGGTGACTGGTTTATACTATATAAACACATAACAGAACCAATATGACTCAGATCAGATGTAGGTGACTGGTTTATACTATATAAACACATAACAGAACCAATCTGACTCAGATCAGATGTAGGTGACTGGTTTATACTATATAAACACATAACAGAACCAATATGACTCAGATCAGATGTAGGTGACTGGTTTATACTATATAAACACATAACAGAACCGATCTGACTCAGATCAGATGTAGGTGACTGGTTTATACTATATAAACACATAACAGAACCAATCTGACTCAGATCAGATGTAGGTGACTGGTTTATACTATATAAACACATAACAGAACCGATATGACTCAGATCAGATGTAGGTGACTGGTTTATACTATATAAACACATAACAGAACCGATCTGACTCAGATCAGATGTAGGTGACTGGTTTATACTATATAAACACATAACAGAACCGATCTGACTCAGATCAGATGTAGGTGACTGGTTTATACTATATAAACACATAACAGAACCAATATGACTCAGATCAGATGTAGGTGACTGGTTTATACTATATAAACACATAACAGAACCAATATGACTCAGATCAGATGTAGGTGACTGGTTTATACTATATAAACACATAACAGAACCGATCTGACTCAGATCAGATGTAGGTGACTGGTTTATACTATATAAACACATAACAGAACCAATATGACTCAGATCAGATGTAGGTGACTGGTTTATACTATATAAACACATAACAGAACCAATATGACTCAGATCAGATGTAGGTGACTGGTTTATACTATATAAACACATAACAGAACCAATATGACTCAGATCAGATGTAGGTGACTGGTTTATACTATATAAACACATAACAGAACCGATCTGACTCAGATCAGATGTAGGTGACTGGTTTATACTATATAAACACATAACAGAACCGATATGACTCAGATCAGATGTAGGTGACTGGTTTATACTATATAAACACATAACAGAACCGATATGACTCAGATCAGATGTAGGTGACTGGTTTATACTATATAAACACATAACAGAACCAATCTGACTCAGATCAGATGTAGGTGACTGGTTTATACTATATAAACACATAACAGAACCAATCTGACTCAGATCAGATGTAGGTGACTGGTTTATACTATATAAACACATAACAGAACCAATATGACTCAGATCAGATGTAGGTGACTGGTTTATACTATATAAACACATAACAGAACCAATATGACTCAGATCAGATGTAGGTGACTGGTTTATACTATATAAACACATAACAGAACCAATATGACTCAGATCAGATGTAGGTGACTGGTTTATACTATATAAACACATAACAGAACCAATATGACTCAGATCAGATGTAGGTGACTGGTTTATACTATATAAACACATAACAGAACCAATATGACTCAGATCAGATGTAGGTGACTGGTTTATACTATATAAACACATAACAGAACCGATCTGACTCAGATCAGATGTAGGTGACTGGTTTATACTATATAAACACATAACAGAACCAATCTGACTCAGATCAGATGTAGGTGACTGGTTTATACTATATAAACACATAACAGAACCGATATGACTCAGATCAGATGTAGGTGACTGGTTTATACTATATAAACACATAACAGAACCGATCTGACTCAGATCAGATGTAGGTGACTGGTTTATACTATATAAACACATAACAGAACCGATCTGACTCAGATCAGATGTAGGTGACTGGTTTATACTATATAAACACATAACAGAACCAATATGACTCAGATCAGATGTAGGTGACTGGTTTATACTATATAAACACATAACAGAACCAATATGACTCAGATCAGATGTAGGTGACTGGTTTATACTATATAAACACATAACAGAACCGATCTGACTCAGATCAGATGTAGGTGACTGGTTTATACTATATAAACACATAACAGAACCAATATGACTCAGATCAGATGTAGGTGACTGGTTTATACTATATAAACACATAACAGAACCAATATGACTCAGATCAGATGTAGGTGACTGGTTTATACTATATAAACACATAACAGAACCGATCTGACTCAGATCAGATGTAGGTGACTGGTTTATACTATATAAACACATAACAGAACCGATCTGACTCAGATCAGATGTAGGTGACTGGTTTATACTATATAAACACATAACAGAACCAATATGACTCAGATCAGATGTAGGTGACTGGTTTATACTATATAAACACATAACAGAACCAATATGACTCAGATCAGATGTAGGTGACTGGTTTATACTATATAAACACATAACAGAACCAATATGACTCAGATCAGATGTAGGTGACTGGTTTATACTATATAAACACATAACAGAACCGATCTGACTCAGATCAGATGTAGGTGACTGGTTTATACTATATAAACACATAACAGAACCGATATGACTCAGATCAGATGTAGGTGACTGGTTTATACTATATAAACACATAACAGAACCAATCTGACTCAGATCAGATGTAGGTGACTGGTTTATACTATATAAACACATAACAGAACCAATATGACTCAGATCAGATGTAGGTGACTGGTTTATACTATATAAACACATAACAGAACCAATCTGACTCAGATCAGATGTAGGTGACTGGTTTATACTATATAAACACATAACAGAACCAATATGACTCAGATCAGATGTAGGTGACTGGTTTATACTATATAAACACATAACAGAACCAATATGACTCAGATCAGATGTAGGTGACTGGTTTATACTATATAAACACATAACAGAACCGATCTGACTCAGATCAAATGTAGGTGACTGGTTTATACTATATAAACACATAACAGAACCAATATGACTCAGATCAGATGTAGGTGACTGGTTTATACTATATAAACACATAACAGAACCAATATGACTCAGATCAGATGTAGGTGACTGGTTTATACTATATAAACACATAACAGAACCAATATGACTCAGATCAGATGTAGGTGACTGGTTTATACTATATAAACACATAACAGAACCAATATGACTCAGATCAGATGTAGGTGACTGGTTTATACTATATAAACACATAACAGAACCAATATGACTCAGATCAGATGTAGGTGACTGGTTTATACTATATAAACACATAACAGAACCGATCTGACTCAGATCAGATGTAGGTGACTGGTTTATACTATATAAACACATAACAGAACCGATCTGACTCAGATCAGATGTAGGTGACTGGTTTATACTATATAAACACATAACAGAACCAATATGACTCAGATCAGATGTAGGTGACTGGTTTATACTATATAAACACATAACAGAACCAATATGACTCAGATCAGATGTAGGTGACTGGTTTATACTATATAAACACATAACAGAACCAATATGACTCAGATCAGATGTAGGTGACTGGTTTATACTATATAAACACATAACAGAACCAATCTGACTCAGATCAGATGTAGGTGACTGGTTTATACTATATAAACACATAACAGAACCAATATGACTCAGATCAGATGTAGGTGACTGGTTTATACTATATAAACACATAACAGAACCGATCTGACTCAGATCAAATGTAGGTGACTGGTTTATACTATATAAACACATAACAGAACCAATATGACTCAGATCAGATGTAGGTGACTGGTTTATACTATATAAACACATAACAGAACCAATATGACTCAGATCAGATGTAGGTGACTGGTTTATACTATATAAACACATAACAGAACCGATCTGACTCAGATCAGATGTAGGTGACTGGTTTATACTATATAAACACATAACAGAACCGATCTGACTCAGATCAGATGTAGGTGACTGGTTTATACTATATAAACACATAACAGAACCGATCTGACTCAGATCAGATGTAGGTGACTGGTTTATACTATATAAACACATAACAGAACCAATATGACTCAGATCAGATGTAGGTGACTGGTTTATACTATATAAACACATAACAGAACCAATATGACTCAGATCAGATGTAGGTGACTGGTTTATACTATATAAACACATAACAGAACCAATATGACTCAGATCAGATGTAGGTGACTGGTTTATACTATAACAACACATAACAGAACCGATCTGACTCAGATCAGATGTAGGTGACTGGTTTATACTATATAAACACTGGCACTTCTGCACATTGTTCTGCATTCATTTCTGTACTTCAATCATACTTCTCTTTTCAAACAGCAACATAGTTGTAATAGTTTCATATACAGTGCCTTCAGGAAGTAATCAGACCCCTTGACTTTTTCCACATTTTGTTACGTTACAGCAGTATTCTAAAATGGATTAAATTGTTTGTTTTTTCTCCTCATCAATAATACCCCATAACGACATCACAATACCCCATAATGACATCACAATACCCCATAATGACATCACAATACCCCATAACGACATCACAATACCCCATAATGACATCACAATACCCCATAATGACATCACAATACCCCATAACGACATCACAATACCCCATAATGACATCACAATACCCCATAATGACATCACAATAACCCATAATGACAAAGCAAAAACAGGTTTTTAGAAATGTTTGTAAATGTACTAAAAACAAAAACAACTAGGCCTCCCGAGTGGGGCAGTGGTCTATGGCTCTGCATCACAGTGCTAGCTGTGCAACTAGATTCTTGGTTCGAGACCAGGCTCTGTCTCTGCCGGCTGCGACTGGATGACCCATGGGGCAGCGCGCAATGTGCCCAGCGTCGTCCGGGTTAGGGGAGGGTTTGGCCGGCAGGGATATCCTTGTCCCATCGCGCACTAGCGACTCCTGTGGCGGGCCAGGCGCAGTGCACGCTGACACGATCGCCAGTTGTACGGTGTTTCCTCTGACACATTGGTGCGTCTGGCTTCCGGGTTAAGTGGGCATTGTGTCAAGAAGCAGTGCGGCTTGGTTGGGTCGTGTTTCAGAGGATGAACGGCTCTCGACCTTCGCCTCTCCCGAGTCCGTAGGGGAGTTGCAGCGATGAGACAACACTAACTACCAATTGGAAACCATGATATTGTGGAGAAAAACTTTGTTGAATCAACTTTGGCAGCGATTACAGCCTTGAGTCTTCTTGGGTATGACGCTACAAGCTTGGCACACCTGTATTTGGGGAGTTTTTCCCTTTCTTCTCTGCGGATCCTCTCAAGCTCTGTCAGGTTGGATGGGGAGTGTCGCTGCACAGCTATTTTCAGGTCTCTCCAGAGATGTTCGATCGGGTTAAAGTTCGGGCTCTGACTTGGCCACTCAAGGACATTCAGCCACTCATGCGCTGCCACTCCTGCGTTGTCTTGGCTGTGTGCTGTTGGAAGGTGAACCGTGTGGTGGCTGTGGTGTTGGAAGGTGAACCGTCGTCCCAGTCTGAGGTCCTGAGTGCTTTGGAGCAGGTTTTCATCAAGGATCTCTCTGTACTTTGCTTTGTTCATCTTGGATGAGTCTTCCAGTCCCTCCCACTGAAAAACATCCCCACAGTATGATGCTGCCACCACCATGCTTCACCGTAGGGATGGTGCCAGGTTTCCTCCAGACGTGACTCTTTGCAATCAGGCCAAAGAGTTCAATCTTGGTTTCATCAGACCAGAGAATCTTGTTTCTCATGGTCTGAGAGTCCTTTAGGTGCCTTTTGGCAAACTCCAAGTGGGCTGTCATGTGCCTTTTACTGAGGAGTGGCTTCCGTCCTTCCGTCCTGATTGGTGGAGTGCTGCAGAGATGGTTGTCCTTCTGGAAGCTTCTCCCATCTCCACAGAGGAACTCTGGAGCTCTGTCAGTGACCATCGGGTTCTTGGTCACCTCCCTAACCAAGGCCCTTCTCCCCCGATTGCTCAGTTTGGCCTTGCTGCCAGCTCTAGGAAGAGTCTCGGTGGTTCCAAACCTCTTCCACTTAAGAATGATGGAGGCCACTGTTCTTGGGGACCATTTATGCTGCAGACATTGTTTTGGTACCTTCCCCTAGATCTGTACCTCGACACAATCCTGTCTCGGAGCTCTAGGACAATTCCTTTGACCTCATGCACTGTCAACTCTGAGACGTTATATGTGTGCCTGTCTTTATAGTAAAAAATAAAGAAAAACCCTTGAATGAGTAGGTGTGTCCAAACGTTTGACTGGTACTGTATATATGAGGCAATTTAGCAATTAGGATTCGTTATCTGTAATCGTTATAATAAATGCGATATTGTGCACTGTTGGCATACAGTATACTGTAGATACATGCAGACATCATTTTCTTTTTCCAGTGCAGGCCTTAAATAGGTTCCTAAAGTGCTTGAAAAAAATATATTAT
>NC_092149.1:2134822-2217322 GCF_045791955.1 Oncorhynchus clarkii lewisi | reverse complement strand
GATGGATGAGATACTGTAAGAGGATAATGGACGGATGAGGTACTGTAGGAGGACAATGTATGGACGAGGTACTGTACGAGGATAATGTATAGACAAGGTACTGTAAGAGGATAATGTATGGACGAGGTACTGTAAGAGGATAATGGATGGATGACATACTGTAGAAGGATAATGGATGGACGAGATACTTTGGGAGGATAATGGATGGATGAGGTACTGTAGAAGCATAATGGATGGATGAGATACTTTGGGAGGATAATGGATAGATGATATACTGTAGGGGGATAATGGATGATGATGTACTCTAGGACGATAATGGATGGATGAGATATCGAAGGAGGATAATGGATGTATATTGCAAGAGGATAATGGATGGGTGAGGTATCATATGCGGATAATGGATGAATGAACTACCGTAGGAGGATAATGGATATACGACATGCTGTGTGAGGATAATGGATAAACAGTACTGTAGGAGGATAATGGATGAATGATACACTGCATGAAAATAATGGATGAATGATACTGTAGGAGGATAATGAAAGATCAGAATAGTGACTGAGTCTGCACCTCAAATGCCACCCTAGACCCATAGGTCTCTGTTTTAAAGTAGTGCACTACGTAGGGAATAGGGTGCCAATTGGGACACACCCTCTAGCTTCGTTCTAAAATGAATGGACAGGGATCTTTTCCCAACCTGCCTCTGTTCAAAAACACCCCTCAGTGCTGAGTCATCATTTAAGAGTATTGCTTCAGAATAGAATCAAATCATGAAGCATCTCAGAGTAAAACATGCTGATCTGGGATCAGTTTTAGATCATAATGAATATGATTTTAATGGACGGTGGTACCTGATCCTGGATCAGCACTCTTAACTCTGAGACCCTTTATGAATATGGGCCTGAATGTAGAGTTCATGAACATCCACTTCTTCTTCTCCTTCTCAGGTCCTTTGAAACAGGAAGTTATCAAACAACACGACACAATGTCGTCTAGCATTCCATTCCACAAAAGGACTGGAGAGTGAAGCTGGTTCACACCGGATGCACACGTTACAAATGTACACACACACACACACACACACACACACCCACACACACCTGCATACCACATACCATACTGTGAATTAATACACACAGGCACACATAGACAAACAAACCTCACACAAATCAAATGAAATGGTATTGGGCGCATACACATATTTAGCAGATGTTATTGAGGGTCTCGTGAAACGCATTGTGTTCCTGGCAGTGCAGAAATATCTAATAATACACAACAATACACAACAATACACAACAATACCCAACAATACCCAACAATACACAACAATACACAACAATACCCAACAATACACAACAATACACAACAATACCCAACAATACCCAACAATACACAACAATACACAACAATACACAACAATACACAACAATACACAACAATACCCAACAATACCCAACACTACACAACAATACACAACAATACCCAACAATACCCAACAATACCCAACACTACACAACAATACCCAACAATACACAGCAATACCCAACAATACACAACAATACCCAACAATACACAACAATACACAACAATACCCAACAATACCCAACAACACACAACAATACACAACAATACCCAACAATACACAACAATACCCAACAATACACAACAATACCCAACAATACCCAACAATACACAACAATGCCCAACAATACCCAACAATACACAACAATACCCAACAATACACAACAATACCCAACAATACCCAACAATACCCAACAATACACAACAATACCCAACAATACACAACAATACCCAACAATACACAACAATACACAACAATACCCAACAATACACAACAATACACAACAATACACAACAATACACAACAATACACAACAATACCCAACAATACCCAACAATACACAACAATACCCAACAATACACAACAATACCCAACAATACCCAACACTACACAACAATACCCAACAATACACAGCAATACCCAACAATACACAACAATACCCAACAATACACAACAATACCCAACAATACACACCAATACCCAACAACACACAACAACACACAACAATACACACAAATCTGAAAAGTAAAAGAATGGAATTTAGAAATATAGAAATATTGGGACGAGCGAAGAGGGAGTCTGGAGTATAAATCTGAATATGTGATGGGATGAATGGACATAATGAACAGTATGTGGATAGAATATGTATATAGTATATATATATATATATGGGATGTATAGACATTATGGACAGTATGTGGATAGAATATGTATATAGTATATATATATATATATATATATATATGTGATGTATAGACATTATGGACAGTATGTGGATAGAATATGTATATAGTATATATATATGGGATGTATAGACATAATGAACAGTATGTGGATAGAATATGTATATTGTATATATATGTGATGTATAGACATTATGGACAGTATATTGATATAATATATAGTATATCTGTAGAATATGTGATGGGATGAATAGACATAATGAACAGTATGTGGTTAGAATATGTATATAGTATATATATGTGATGTATAGACCTTATGAACAGTATATTGATATAATATATAGTATATCTGTAGAATGTGTGGATAGAATCATATATGTGGAGCAATAGTTGAATAGGATGGCCTTGACTAGAATACAGTATATACATATGCATATGAAATGGGTATAACACACACACACGCACGCACGCGCTCACATGCGCACACAGCCAGGAACCAGGCAGCATGGCCAGACTGATGCAGGCAGGTAGACAGACAGTGCTCCTGAGGCTTGGCAGTAGTTGTGGACAGAGAGAGGAGAGAGGCTGTCTGTCTGACCCTCAGGCTGACTGACACATTTCAACCAGCTGGTCCCTCCTGTGTCATAGTTACTGTATTCCAGAAGGCCTACCAGCCAGCTGGACCCTCCTGTGTTATAGTTACTGTATTCCAGAAGGCCTACCAGCCAGCTGGACCCTCCTGTGTCATAGTTACTGTATTCCAGAAGGCCTACCAGCCAGCTGGTTCCTCCTGTGTCATAGTTACTGTATTCCAGAAGGCCTACCAGCCAACTGGTTCCTCCTGTGTCATAGTTACTGTATTCCAGAAGGCCTACCAGCCAGCTGGTTCCTCCTGTGTCATAGTTACTGTATTCCAGAAGGCCTACCAGTCAGCTGGTTCTTCCTGTGTCATAGTTACTGTATTCCAGAAGGACTACCAGTCAGCTGGTTCCTCATGTGTTATAGTTACTGTATTCCAGAAGGCCTACCAGCCAGCTGGACCCTCCTGTGTCATAGTTACTGTATTCCAGAAGGCCTACCAGCCAGCTGGTTCCTCCTGTGTCATAGTTACTGTATTCCAGAAGGCCTACCAGCCAGCAGGTCCCTCCTGTGTCATAGTTACTGTATTCCAGAAGGCCTACCAGCCAGCTGGTTCTTCCTGTGTCATAGTTACTGTATTCCAGAAGGCCTACCAGCCAGCAGGTCCCTCCTGTGTCATAGTTACTGTATTCCAGAAGGCCTACCAGCCAGCTGGTTCCTCCTGTGTCATAGTTACTGTATTCCAGAAGGCCTACCAGCCAGCTGGTTCCTCCTTTGTCATAGTTACTGTATTCCAGAAGGCCTACCAGCCAGCTGGACCCTCCTGTGTTATAGTTACTGTATTCCAGAAGGCCTACCAGTCAGCTGGTTCCTCCTGTGTCATAGTTACTGTATTCCAGAAGGCCTACCAGCCAGCTGGTTCCTCCTGTGTCATAGTTACTGTATTCCAGAAGGCCTACCAGCCAGCTGGTTCCTCCTGTGTCATAGTTACTGTATTCCAGAAGGCCTACCAGCCAGCTGGTTCTTCCTGTGTCATAGTTACTGTATTCCAGAAGGCCTACCAGCCAGCTGGTTCCTCCTGTGTTATAGTTACTGTATTCCAGAAGGCCTACCAGCCAGCTGGTTCCTCCTGTGTCATAGTTACTGTATTCCAGAAGGCCTACCAGTCAGCTGGTTCCTCCTGTGTTATAGTTACTGTATTCCAGAAGGCCTACCAGTCAGCTGGACCCTCCTGTGTCATAGTTACTGTATTCCAGAAGGCCTACCAGTCAGCTGGACCCTCCTGTGTTATAGTTACTGTATTCCAGAAGGCCAACCAGCAGAGTCAGTCCCTGTAGCCTACCTGAAAATGCTTATTTTAGCCTTCCTCAAATTTATTTTCTAAGTCTTTATTCAGACTTGCTGAATATCCAAGACAAAAAAGTACACATCTACAATATAAGCTGTGAACTGTGAATGTAAAAAGCATCTATGAATCCCTTGTTCTCAGTCACGTTCACTCCTCTCCCTCACAGAGTCTACAAACACTGACAAACATGTCCACTGAGGTGTATCGAGGCCCGTCCCACTAGAGAATGTCCCATTAGCAGTGTTGGATTAGATATAGTGAGGAAGAGGAAATGAGTGAAGAATGGAAGAGATCAATCCATGTCTGAGCCAGCCAATAGCTGCAGCCTGCTGAGAGGTGCTGTCAGAAAGCAGAGGCGTGACTAATTGTATAATTCAGTCACTCGTTTATTATCCATCTGTCTCTCTGATATCTATCCTGACAGTATTCTGTCTCTCTGATATCTGTTCTGACAGTAGTCTGTCTCTCTGATATCTGTCCTGACAGTATTCTGTCTCTCTGATATCTGTCCTGACAGTGTTCTGTCTCTCTGATATCTGTCCTGACAGTAGTCGGTCTCTCTGATATCTGTCCTGACAGTAGTCTGTCTCCCTGATATCTGTTCTTACAGTATTCTGTCTCTCTGATATCTGTCCTGACAGTAGTCTGTCTCTCTGATATCTGTCCTGACAGTAGTCGGTCTCTCTGATATCTGTCCTGACAGTATTCTGTCTCTCTGATATCTGTCCTGACAGTAGTCGGTCTCTCTGATATCTGTCCTGACAGTATTCTGTCTCTCTGATATCTGTCCTGACAGTAGTCGGTCTCTCTGATATCTGTCCTGACAGTAGTCTGTCTCTCTGATATCTGTCCTGACAGTATTCTGTCTCTCTGATATCTGTCCTGACAGTATAACTCCAGTTAGAGGTAGATCTGAGATAATGGATAACTCCAGTTAGAGGTAGATCTGAGATAATGGATAACGCCAGTTAGAGGTAGATCTGAGATAATGGATAACTCCAGTTAGAGTTAGATCTGAGATAATGGGATAACTCCAGTTAGAGGTAGATCTGAGATAATGGTTAACTCCTGTTAGAGGTAGATCTGAGATAATGGATAACTCCAGTTAGAGGTAGATCTGAGATAATGGTTAACTCCTGTTAGAGGTAGATCTGAGATAATGGATAACTCCAGTTAGAGGTAGATCTGAGATAATGGGATAACTACAGTTAAGACTGCATGCTCAGCCCAGCAGAGATTACAGAGATGATGCAAGACCTGCTGCCAAACTGCAACCTTAACTGCATATCATCACGTCAAATACACAAAGTCAATCAGTGTCGTGTTGACAGTAATGATGCATCTGAATGGTGCAGGGCTGTAGTAAAACCCTGCCATGACCACAGTTAAAGTTACACCCTCAGGGTGGGTTGGATGATAGACTTCACATACATAGCGTGTGTGTGTGTGTGCGTGCGTGTGTGCTTGTGTGTGCAGGCATGCATGTGCGTGCGTGCGTGTCTAAGTGCGTGCGTGCGGGTGGGTGTGTGGTTTTGTGTGTGTGTGTGTGTGCGTGCGTGTGTGTGCATATGTGCTTGTGTGTGTGTGTGTGTGTGTGCTTGCGTGTGTGTGCATATGTGCTTGTGTGTGTGTGTGTGTGTGTGTGCGTGCGTGCGTGCGTGCATGTGTGTGTAGACAGAGCTCAGAGCTCAGGGATTAAACCAAGGACACAGCACCAGACCTAACATAACCTTACCTAAACACACAGGCCTGGCTGCTGCTGCAGGCTGTTGTCCACAGAGACACACTAAACCAACATCAACTGAGTCTTACGGGAGAGGAAAACTAAGTAGAAAGAGAGAAGGAAAAGAACAGAGGTAGAGGGAAAATACAGAGAGAGAGGAGAGGAGAGGAGAGGAGTTGAGAGGAGAGGAGAGGAGAGGAGAGGAGAGAGAGAGACTTACTCCTACAATCCCTCCCAGCTCTACCTCTATCTAACGGGAAGCCCCAGAAGGTGGAAACCAGATCCGACTGATCAGAGGAAACCAGACCAGACTGATCAGAGGAAACCAGACCAGACTGTTCAGAGGAAACCAGACCAGACTGATCAGAGGAAACCAGACCAGACTGTTCAGAGGAAACCAGACCAGACTGTTCAGAGGAAACCAGACCAGACTGTTCAGAGGAAACCAGACCAGACTGTTCAGAGGAAACCAGACCAGACTGATCAGAGGAAACCAGACCAGACTGTTCAGAGAACACCAGACCAGACTGATCAGAGAACACCAGACCAGACTTATCAGAGGAAACCAGACCAGACTTATCAGAGGAAACCAGACCAGACTGTTCAGAGGAAACCAGACCAGACTGTTCAGAGGAAACCAGACCAGACTGTTCAGAGGAAACCAGACAAGACTGATCAGAGGAAACCAGACCAGACTGATCAGAGAACACCAGACCAGACTGATCAGAGAACACCAGACCAGACTGATCAGAGAACACCAGACCAGACTGATCAGAGAACACTAGAACAGATTGATCAGAGGACACCAGACCAGACTGATCAGAGGACACCAGACCAGACTGATCAGAGGACACCCGACCAGACTGATCAGAGGACACCAGACCAGACTGATCAGAGGAAATTAGACAGGACGAGGGTGATAGAAAGCCAGACGATGGGTCAGATCAATTCCACCATTTTCATAAACAGGCTGAAGCCTGCCTGGAGCGCAGCACGCTATCAAAACAACCACAGCCTGAGAGGCCCCAGCAGAGATACCTCTGATGGAGAGAGAGAGAGAGAGGCTAGGAGGGGAGTAAGAGAGAGAGAGGGTAGGAGGGGAGAAAGAGAGAGGGTAGGAGGGGAGAAAGGGAGAGAGAGGGTAGGAGGGGAGAAAGAGAAAGAAAGAGAGAGGGTAGGAGGGGAGAAAGAGAGAGAAAGAGAGAGGGTAGAAGGGGAGAAAGTGAGAGAAAGAGAGAGAGAGGGTAGGAGGGGAGAAAGAGAGAGAGAGAGGGTAGGAGGGGAGAAAGAGAGAGAGAGGGTAGGGGGGAGAAAGAGAGAGGGTATGGGGGAGAAAGAGAAGGAAAGAAAGAGGGTAGGAGGGGAGAAAGAGAGAGGGTAGGAAGGGAGAAAGAGAGAAAGAGGGTAGGAGAGGAGAAAGAGAGAAAGAGGATAGGAGTGTAGAAAGAGAGAGAGTCCCCTGAACTCTTACAGAGAGAGGGTAGGAGGGGAGGAACAGATTTTACGCTGGCCTGAGAGACGGCTACTAATCTATAGCTGAAGAATCTCCTCTCCTACTGCTAAAATGCATCCTCTGCAGGCCGTGAAAGTCAGACAGACTGATAAGAGTATCCTGTACATTCCTCTGTCCAGGCCGTGATAGTCAGACACACTGATGAAAGGATGCAGGACATCCTCAGTCTGGATTCAATGAACATCGTTCTGTGGACTTCAGAACTTCTGGCTGTAGTTTCTGTATTTATTGAAGGATAACAAAGTAATGAGGATTCAATGTAAGAATCTGTTCTGTGGACAATCGAGAACTCCAGGGTGGGTTGGTAAATACACTGCTGTCTTATCACCCAGTGACCTGGGATCCAGTGGAGGTGATCCTCTAAGGTCCAGTAGAGGTGATCCTCTAGGCTCCAGTGGAGGTGATCCACTAGGTGATCCTCTAGGGCCCAGTGGAGGTGATCCTCTAGGATCCAGTGGAGGTGATCCTCTAGGATCCAGTGGAGGTGATCCTCTAGGGTCCAGTGGAGGTGATCCTCTAGGATCCAGTGGAGGTGATCCTCTAGGGCCCAGTGGAGGTGATCCTCTAGGGGTCATCAGGGGTCACTAAGACCACATGTAGGGGTTCCAGAGATCATTAGGGGTCACTAGGACCACAGGTAGGGGTTCCAGAGATCATTAGGGGTCACTATGACCACATGTAGGGGTTCCACAGATCATCAGGGGTCACTAAGACCACATGTAGGGGTTCCAGAGATCATCAGGGGTCACTAAGACCACATGTAGGGGTTCCAAAGATCATCAGGGGTCACTAAGACCACATGTAGGGGTTCCAGAGATCATCAGGGGTCACTAAGACCACATGTAGGGGTTCCAAAGATCATCAGGGGTCACTAAGACCACATGTAGGGGTTCCAGAGATCATCAGGGGTCACTAAGACCACATGTAGGGGTTCCAAAGATCATCAGGGGTCACTAAGACCACATGTAGGGGTTCCAAAGATCATCAGGGGTCACTAAGACCACATGTAGGGGTTCCAGAGATCATCAGGGGTCACTAGGACCACATGTAGGGGTTCCAGAGATCATCAGGGGTCACTATGACCACATGTAGGGGTTCCAGAGATCATCAGGGGTCACTAGGACCACATGTAGGGGTTCCAGAGATCATCAGGGGTGAACTAAGACCACATGTAGGGGTTCCAGAGATCATCAGGGGTCACTAGGGGTAAGCAGGCTTTCCTCGGGGTCAAGTTCCATTGACATCTCTAATCTACTAACAACGCCAGGGGGAGAGAGGAGAGGAGAGGAGAGGAGAGGAGAGGAGAGGAGAGGATAGTAACACTAACAGTCTACAGGGAAAATGTTGGCGTTTCAGAACAGGGGACACTGTAAGCCGATATAGACACACAGCTGACAGACCGTCTGATAACTGTGGTACATCTGTACTGTATTACTGTGTTGCACTGTGATGTGGCCAAATAAAAACAAGGGTCAGTGAACTGTGACTAAGGGCCAGTGGACTGTGACTAAGGGCCAGTGGACTGTGACTAAGGGCCAGTGGACTATGACTAAGGGCCATTGAACTGTGACCAAGGGCCAGTGGACTTTGACCAAGACCTAGCTAGGTCTTTTTATTTTGTCTAAATTTGCACTAAGAATGGCATAATCAAGTTAGACTTTGACCAAGGACCAGTGGACTTTGACCAAGGGCCAGTGGACTTTGACCAAGGGCCAGTGGACTTTGACCAAGGGCCAGTGGACTTTGACCAAGGGCCAGTGGACTTTGACCAAGGGCCAGTGGACTGTGACCAAGGGCCAGTGGACTGTGACCAAGGGCCAGTGGACTGTGACCAAGGGCCAGTGGACTCCACCATCAGAACCACCACCAACAGAACTACCACCGTCAGAACCTCCACCGTCAGAACCACCACCATCAGAACCACCACCATCAGAACCACCACCATCAGAACCACCACCATCAGAACCACCACCGTCAGAACCTCCACCGTCAGAACCTCCACCGTCAGAACCACCACCGTCAGAACCACCACCGTCAGAACCACCACCATCAGAACCACCACCATCAGAACCACCACACACTCAATCAACTCAATTGAAGAAGTATTTAAAAAATATTGAAATTGGAAGCTGTTCTTGTACAACCTGTGTGCCAGCCAGAGTAGTTATCTAGGTAACCTAGAAGAGACAGGTCTATGAGCTGTAGCTGGCTGGCCAGAGTAGTTTCCTAGTTGACCTAGAAGAGACAGGTCTATGAGCTGTAGCTGGCTGGCCAGAGTAGTTTCCTAGTTGACCTAGAAGAGACAGGCCTATGAGCTGTAGCTGGCTGGCCAGAGTAGTTACCTAGGTTACCTAGAAGAGACAGGCCTATGAGCTGTAGCTGGCTGGCCAGAGTAGTTACCTAGGTTACCTAGAAGAGACAGGCCTATGAGCTGTAGCTGGCTGGCCATAGTAGTTTCCTAGGTTACCTATGAGCTATAGCTGGCTGGCCAGAGTAGTTTCCTAGTTGACCTAGAAGAGACAGGCCTATGAGCTGTAGCTGGCTGGCCAGAGTAGTTACCTAGGTTACCTAGAAGAGACAGGCCTATGAGCTGTAGCTGGCTGGCCATAGTAGTTTCCTAGGTTACCTATGAGCTATAGCTGGCTGGCCAGAGTAGTTTCCTAGTTGACCTAGAAGAGACAGGCCTATGAGCTGTAGCTGGCTGGCCAGAGTAGTTACCTAGGTAACCTAGAAGAGACAGGCCTATGAGCTGTAGCTGGCTGGCCAGAGTAGTATCCTAGGTTACCTAGAAGAGACAGGCCTATGAGCTGTAGCTGGCTGGCCAGAGTAGTTACCTAGGTTACCTAGAAGAGACAGGCCTATGAGCTGTAGCTGGCTGGCCAGAGTAGTTACCTAGGTTACCTAGAAGAGACAGGCCTATGAGCTGTAGCTGGCTGGCCAGAGTAGTTTCCTAGGTTACCTAGAAGAGACAGGCCTATGAGCTGTAGCTGGCTGGCCAGAGTAGTATCCTAGGTAACCTAGAAGAGACAGGCCTATGAGCTGTAGCTGGCTGGCCAGAGTAGTTTCATAGGTTACCTAGAAGAGACAGGCCTATGAGCTGTAGCTGGCTGGCCAGAGTAGTATCCTAGGTTACCTAGAAGAGACAGGCCTATGAGCTGTAGCTGGCTGGCCAGAGTAGTTTCCTAGTTGACCTAGAAGAGACAGACCTATGAGCTGTAGCTGGCTGGCCAGAGTAGTTTCCTAGGTTACCTAGAAGAGACAGGCCTATGAGCTGTAGCTGGCTGGCCAGAGTAGTTACCTAGGTTACCTAGAAGAGACAGACCTATGAGCTGTAGCTGGCTGGCCAGATAAGTTTCCTAGGTTACCTAGAAGAGACAGACCTATGAGCTGTAGCTGGCTGTTCTTACCTTGCTAGGGATGCGTGCAGTCAGAAGGAAGGCCCGGTGAGATGAGAGAGCCTGAGGAAAACAGAGAAAATAAACAAATAAGTTGATCATCAACTACAAGGCAGCTGTAGAACATCACACAGCAACTACAAGGCAGCTGTAGAACATCACACAGCAACTACAAGGCAGCTGTAGAACATCACACATCAACTACAAGGCAGCTGTAGAACATCACACAGCAACTACAAGGCAGCTGTAGATCATCACACATCAACTACAAGGCAGCTGTAGAATATCACACAGCAACTACAAGGCAGCTGTAGATCATCACACAGCAACTACAAGGCAGCAGTAGAATATCACACATCAACTACAAGGCAGCTGTAGATCATCACACATCAACTACAAGGCAGCTGTAGAACATCACACATCAACTACAAGGCAGCTGTAGAACATCACACATCAACTACAAGGCAGCTGTAGAACATCACACAGCAACTACAAGGCAGCTGTAGATCATCACACAGCAACTACAAGGCAGCTGTAGATCATCACACAGCAACTACAAGGCAGCTGTAGAACATCACACAGCAACTACAAGGCAGCTGTAGATCATCACACATCAACTACAAGGCAGCTGTAGATCATCACACAGCAACTACAAGGCAGCTGTAGAACATCACACAGCAACTACAAGGCAGCTGTAGATCATCACACATCAACTACAAGGCAGCTGTAGAATATCACACAGCAACTACAAGGCAGCTGTAGAACATCACACAGCAACTACAAGGCAGCTGTAGATCATCACACATCAACTACAAGGCAGCTGTAGAACATCACACAGCAACTACAAGGCAGCTGTAGAACATCACACAGCAACTACAAGGCAGCTGTAGATCATCACACATCAACTACAAGGCAGCTGTAGATCATCACACAGCAACTACAAGGCAGCTGTAGATCATCACACATCAACTACAAGGCAGCTGTAGATCATCACACAGCAACTACAAGGCAGCAACAAGTACCAAAAGGTGATCATGATGAAAATACCTTTCTGAACACGTGTGACAGGTTGAGAAGAAAAACACTAACAGACAAGCACATTCCTGACTTGACATTCAGCTAAGTTTGTCTGATAGAACAGAACAGAAACAGGGAAGGATGGGGAAACCCCCAGGGGGAAAATGAGGAAGATACGGGGGAACACACCAGTCACCAGCGGAGTCAGAAGGAAAAGTTTCCCACCGTGTCATGTTTAAAAACAAGGCCTGGGCAAGATGGCCTCCTTCCAGCAGAAGAGGACAGTGATGGATATTTGTTTTGGCTGAGGGACATTTAGAGTGACCCCACAGGGCCTGAGAACAAGGGGGAAGAGAATGGGGGAAGAGAGAGAATGAGAGAGACAGATAGAGGAATGGACTCGTCTTGCTGGGTCTCCTCTCCCCCTGACCTGACTAGATTCAGAGAGACAACCTCTGTGTGCTGTGGCCTCACTTCATCGCTCTTGCTCTCCTCTCTTTCTCTCTCTCTCCTCTCTTTCTCTCTCTCTTTGAAAGAGCACCAATTACTCATGGTTTTGTGTACACTTCTTTAAAAATAGGAAAAATACCAGAATATTCTCTAACTCTCAGGAAGAATCCTTACAAACAAATCTATGATTCTAAACCAAACCAGGCCATTACAACACATCACCATGTCTGTGTTCCAAATGGAACCCTATTCCCTATATAGTGGACTACTGAGTTGAAATGGAACCCTATTCCCTGTATAGTGGACTACTGAGTTCCAAATGGAACCCTATTCCCTATATAGTGGACTACTGAGTTGAAATGGAACCCTATTCCCTATATAGTGGACCACTGTGTTCCAAATGGAACCCTATTCCTTATATAGTGGACTACAGTGTTCCAAATAGAACCCTATTCCCTATATAGTGGACTACTGAGTTGAAATGGAACCCTAGTTCCTATATAGTGGACCACTGAGTTGAAATGGAACCCTATTCCCTATATAGTGGACTACTGAGTTGAAATGGAACCCTAGTTCCTATATAGTGGACTACTGCGTTGAAATGGAACCCTATTCCCTATATTTCTATTTGGAATGCAGAAAGATATGTCTCTTTTCTCCATAATCTGCCTGATTCAGTTCCCTGTCCTCCACAGAGTGATTCAGTTCCCTGTCCTCCACAGAGTGATTCAGTTCCCTGTCCTCCACAGAGTGATTCAGTTCCCTGTCCTCCACAGAGTGATTCAGTTCCCTGTCCTCCACAGAGTGATTCAGTTCCATAATTAGGTTGGGAATGAGAGTCATTATACTCAACTCAAATGAGGTCGTTCACCCAAATCAGAGTTGTTCCTGTTTTAGCTACTGCCATGGGGCCTTCTCTGACTCAGCATCATCACACACGTGACTCCCGCAGAGACAGACAGACGCTTTTACACAGCCTGTCACAGGACAATGAATGTAAATCTTTAGGTACTGAGCTCCAGTCATCGAGGCCCCCGTGGTAAATGAGCTCATCTCTGCTTGACTCAACACACAGCAGACAGAGATACAGAGACTGCTGCTCTGTACTGGGACAACAGGATATTACAGGATGTGACTCTGCTGTCATCTCTTCCTGGTCTGAACATGATAATAAAGGAAACCCTGCAGCTCTCGAAACACTGAGCACCCAGCCCAGTGACTACTGAGTAACCAGCCCAGTGACTACTGAGTAACCAGCCCAGTGACGACTGAGTAACCAGCCCAGTGACTACTGAGTAACCAGCCCAGTGACTACTGAGCACCCAGCCCAGTGACTACTGAGCAACCAGCCCAGTGACTACTGAGCACCCAGCCCAGTGACTACTGAGCACCCAGCCCAGTGACTACTGAGTAACCAGCCCAGTGACTACTGAGCACCCAGCCCAGTGACTACTGAGCAACCAGCCCAGTGACTACTGAGTAACCAGCCCAGTGACTACTGAGCACCCAGCCCAGTGACTACTGAGTAACCAGCCCAGTGACTACTGAGCACCCAGCCCAGTGACTACTGAGCACCCAGCCCAGTGACCACTGAGTAACCAGCCCAGTGACTACTGAGTAACCAGCCCAGTGACCATTGAGTAACCAGCCCAGTGACTACTGAGTAACCAGCCCAGTGACTACTGAGTAACCAGCCCAGTGACTACTGAGCACCCAGCCCAGTGACCACAGAGTAACCAGCCCAGTGACTACTGAGTAACCAGCCCAGTGACTACTGAGTAACCAGCCCAGTGACTACTGAGTAACCAGCCCAGTGACTACTGAGCACCCAGCCCAGTGACTACTGAGTAACCAGCCCAGTGACTACTGAACACCCAGCCCAGTGACTACTGAGCACCCAGCCCAGTGACTACTGAGTAACCAACCCAGTGACTACTGAGTAACCAACCCAGTGACTACTGAGCACCCAGCCCAGTGACTACTGAGTAACCAGCCCAGTGACCTCTGAGAACCCAGCCCAGTGACTACTGAGTAACCAGCCCAGTGACTACTGAATAACCAGCCCAGTGACTACTGAGTAACCAGCCCAGTGACTAATGAGTAACCAGCCCAGTGACTAGTGAGTAACCAGCCCAGTGACTAGTGAGTAACCAGCCCAGTGACTACTGAGCACCCAGCCCAGTGACTACTGAGCACCCAGCCCAGTGACGACTGAGTAACCAGCCCAGTGACTACTGAGTAACCAGCCCAGTGACTACTGAGTAACCAGCCCAGTGACTACTGAGCACCCGGCCCAGTGACCACTGAGTAACCAGCCCAGTGACTACTGAGCACCCAGCCCAGTGACTACTGAGCACCCAGCCCAGTGACTACTGAGTAACCAGCCCAGTGACCACTGAGCAACCAGCCCAGTGACTACTGAGTAACCAGCCCAGTGACTACTGAACAACCAGCCCAGTGACGACTGAGTAACCAGCCCAGTGACTACTGAGTAACCAGCCCAGTGACTACTGAGCACCCGGCCCAGTGACCACTGAGTAACCAGCCCAGTGACTACTGAGCACCCAGCCCAGTGACTACTGAGCACCCAGCCCAGTGACTACTGAGTAACCAGCCCAGTGACCACTGAGCAACCAGCCCAGTGACTACTGAACACCCAGCCCAGTGACTACTGAACAACCAGCCCAGTGACTAATGAGTAACCAGCCCAGTGACTAGTGAGTAACCAGCCCAGTGACTACTGAGCACCCAGCCCAGTGACTACTGAGCACCCAGCCCAGTGACTACTGAGTAACCAGCCCAATGACTACTGAGTAACCAGCCCAGTGACTAGTGAGTAACCAGCCCAGTGACTACTGAACACCCAGCCCAGTGACTACTGAGCACCCAGCCCAGTGACTACTGAGCACCCAGCCCAGTGACTACTGAGTAACCAGCCCAGTGACTACTGAGTAACCAGCCCAGTGACCACTGAGCACCCAGCCCAGTGACTACTGAGTAACCAGCCCAGTGACTACTGAGTAACCAGCCCAGTGACCACTGAGCACCCAGCCCAGTAACTACTGAGCACCCACCCCAGTAACTACTGAGCACCCAGCCCAGTGACTACTGAGTAACCAGCCCAGTGACTACTGAGTAACCAGCTCAGTGACTACTGAGTAACCAGCCCAGTGACCACTGAGTAACCAGCCCAGTAACTACTGAGCACCCAGCCCAGTGACTACTGAGTAACCAGCCCAGTGACTACTGAGCAACCAGCCCAGTAACTACTGAGCACCCAGCCCAGTGACTACTGAGCACCCAGCCCAGTGACTAGTGAGTAACCAGCCCAGTGACTACTGAGTAACCAGCACAGTAACTACTGAGTAACCAGCCCAGTGACTACTGAGTAACCAGCCCAGTGACCACTGAGTAACCAGCCCAGTAACTACTGAGCACCCAGCCCAGTGACTACTGACAGTTCTTGTACCATACCCTGCCAGTCAGGCAGTAGCCCTCCTCCAAGTAGCCCTCCTCCAAGTAGCCCTCCTTCATGGCTGTTCTCTTGACTGCTGGCACCTACGTGGACTCAGCCCTCCCAGGTCCTCCTCCTAGGCCCTCCTCCCAGGCCCTGCTCCTAGGCCCTCATCCCAGGGCCTCCTCCCAGGCCCTCCTCCCCAGGCCCTCCTCCCCAGGCCCTCTTCCCCAGGCCCTCTTCCCCAGGCCCTCTTCCCCAGGCCCTCTTCCCCAGGCCCTCTTCCCCAGGCCCTCTTCCCCAGGCCCTCTTCCCCAGGCCCTCTTCCCCAGGCCCTCTTCCCCAGGCCCTCTTCCCCAGGCCCTCCTCCCCAGGCCCTCCTCCTAGACCCTCCTCCCAGACCCTCCTCCCAGGCCCTCCTCCATGGCTGTTCTGACCCCTAAATGGACTATAAGCCATAAACCAGCCTATAAGCCATCTGCGACCACCGCCATCACCCTGGCCTCTCAGCCAATCGCTGAGCAGCATCTCCAGATGGCCACAATGCTGGAGCAGCGAAGAGGATTTGTGTGGAGGGGGGGGGGGGGGGCAGAATTCAGCAAAAACACCAAATAATACATGCAGAGGCCGATTATCAAAATCTAAATGATCAAAATCCTGAAAAAAAGCTGCTAAATTTTACAACCACCTAAAAGGAAGAGATTCCCAAACCTTACATAACAAAGCCATCACCGACAGAGAGATGAACCTGGAGAAGAGTCCCCTAAGCAAGCTGGTCCTGGGGCTCTGTTCACAAACACAAACACACCCTACAGAGCCCCAGGACAACAGCACAATTAGACCTAACCAAATCATGAGAAAATAAAAAGATAATTATTTGACACATTGGAAAAGAATACCTGACCACTGTGACTGACCCAAACTTAAGGAAAGCTTTGACTATGTACAGACTAAGTGAGCATAACCTTGCTATTGAGAAAGGCCGCCGTAGGCAGACATGGCTCTCAAGAGAAGACAGGCTATGTGCTCACTGCCCACAAAATGAGATGAAAACTGAGCTGCACTTCCTAACCTCCTGTCCAATGTATAACCATTTTAGAGACACATATTTCCCTCAGATTACACAGATCCACAAAGAATAAACACAAATTATAAACTCCCATATCTACTGGGTGAAATTCCACAGTGTGTCATCACAGCAGCAAGATTTGTGACCTGTTGCCACAAGAAAAGGGCAACCAGTGAAGAACAAACACCACTGTAAATACAACCTATATTTATGTTTATTTATTTTCCCTTTTTGTATTAGAACTATTTGCACATTGTTACAACACTGAATATAGACATAATATGACATTTGAAATGTCTCTATTCCTTTGGAACTTTTGTGAGTGTAATGTTGACTGTTCATTTTGATTGTTTATTTCCCTTTTGTTTATATTCTATATATTATGTTTGCCGTTTGAATTGAATTGAATTGAGAGAGAGAGAGAGAGACAACATCAATGTGTGGTACAGCTCCACCATAAGGCCCTTGGCCTGGAAACACACACACACACACACACAGAGGGTGACAAAAAGAGAGGCACACACACACACACACACACACACACACACACACACAGAGGGTGACAAAAAGAGAGGCACACACACGCACACACACACACACACACACACACACACACACACACACACACACACACACACAGAGGGTGACAGAAAGAGAGGGCACGTTTTTCTGTTACACAATGTAGATTATTGGCCTGTTGGAAACTACAACTCCCTACTACATCTGTTAAACTATGTAGAATATTGGCCTGTATAAACTACAACTCCCTACTACATCTGTTAAACTATGTAGAATATTGGCCTGTATAAACTACAACTCCCTACTACATCTGTTAAACTATGTAGAATATTGGCCTGTTGGAAACTACAACTCCCTACTACATCTGTTAAACTATGTAGAATATTGGCCTGTTGGAAACTACAACTCCCTACTACATCTGTTAAACTATGTAGAATATTGGCCTGTTTGAAACTACAACTCCCTACTACATCTGTTAAACTATGTAGAATATTGGCCTGTATAAAATACAACTCCCTACTACATCTGTTAAACTATGTAGAATATTGGCCTATACAACTCCTTATTTCATCCCACTTTTATCCTGACTGTCAAACCTCCACCCTCACTTCCACAGATTATCCTGACTGTCAAACCTCCACAGATTATCCTGACTGTCAAACTTCCACCCCCAACTCCACAGATTGACAGTCAGGACAAACCTACACCCCCAACTCCACAGATTATCCTCACTGTCAAACCTCCACCCCCAACTCCACAGATTGACAGTCAGGACAAACCTACACCCCCAACTCCACAGATTATCCTCACTGTCAAACCTCTACCCCCAACTCCACAGATTATCTTCACTGTCAAACCTCCACCTCCACAGATTATCCTCACTGTCAAACCTCCACCTCCACAGATTATCCTCACTGTCAAACCTTTTTCTAAATATTTATGCAAAATTAACGAGGGTCCAGCTTCTAAACAGACAGACTTGTGTGTGTGTGTGTGTGGACCCACAGACAGTGGTTGAATGTTCAGATCAGTTGGGCCTCAGTCCCAGAAAGCCTGTCTCTGTAACCTCAAACCAAACATGAAGAATGACTGAAGGAAAAGACATTCCTCAAACACATCATCTGCTCTTCTCATATCTCCTACTGCACCGTGACTCTGTGTGTGTGTGTGTGTGTGTGTGTGTTCAGTGTGTGTGTGTGTGTGTGTTCAGTGTGTGTGTGTGTGTGTGTGTGTGTGTTCAGTGTGTGTGTGTGTGTGTGTGTGTGTGTGTGTGTGTGTGTGTGTGTGTGTGTGTGTGTGTGTGTGTGTGTGTTATTCATATTACTGTTGATTGACAGAGTTAGCGGGCTTCACCACAGGTGATTTAGTCTCATCTTACTAACAGCGAAACAAAATGAAACCTAATTTGCCCCCCGTTTCACCAAATCCAAATCTGGTTGGATGAATCCATCACGTAACGTCTCCATTATAAACGGATCCCTAGAGCAGCTGTTTGACAGGTGCTGATTAATGTGAGAGGATATTAAACCATTTAGCTGATAACTAGTAACAATCCCTGGATGGTCTCTTCAGCATGACAATATAACACAGCAGAAACAACCCCTGGATGGTCTCTACAGCATGACAATATAACACAGCAGAAACAACCCCTGGATGGTCTCTTCAGCATGACAATATAACACAGCAGAAACAACCCCTGGATGGTCTCTACAGCATGACAATATAACACAGCAGAAACAACCCCTGGATGGTCTCTACAGCATGACAATATAACACAGCAGAAACAACCCCTGGATGGTCTCTTCAGCATGACAATATAACACAGCAGAAACAACCCCTGGATGGTCTCTTCAGCATGACAATATAACACAGCAGAAACAACCCCTGGATGGTCTCTTCAGCATGACAATATAACACAGCAGAAACAACCCCTGGATGGTCTCTTCAGCATGACATTATAACACAGCAGAAACAACCCCTGGATGGTCTCTTCAGCATGACAATATAACACAGCAGAAACAACCCCTGGATGGTCTCTACAGCATGACAATATAACACAGCAGAAACAACCCCTGGATGGTCTCTTCAGCATGACAATATAACACAGCAGAAACAACCCCTGGATGGTCTCTTCAGCATGACAATATAACACAGCAGAAACAACCCCTGGATGGTCTCTACAGCATGACAATATAACACAGCAGAAACAACCCCTGGATGGTCTCTTCAGCATGACAATATAACACAGCAGAAACAACCCCTGGATGGTCTCTACAGCATGACAATATAACACAGCAGAAACAACCCCTGGATGGTCTCTTCAGCATGACAATATAACACAGCAGAAACAACCCCTGGATGGTCTCTTCAGCATGACAATATAACACAGCAGAAACAACCCCTGGATGGTCTCTTCAGCATGACAATATAACACAGCAGAAACAACCCCTGGATGGTCTCTACAGCATGACAATATAACACAGCAGAAACAACCCCTGGATGGTCTCTTCAGCATGACAATATAACACAGCAGAAACAATCCCTTCTCTTCTTCTCATTTTTCACCACAAAGACAATTAAATGTTCACTACAACGGAAACAAAGGGAATACTGACAACATTATGAGACAACAGTAACGGCCACGTTGTCTAATTAAATGGACAACAGTAACTGTCACGTTGTCTAATTAAATGGACAATATTAGAGAGAGAGAGAGAGAGAGAGAGAGAGAGAGAGAGAGAGAGAGAGAGAGGGAGACAGAGAGAGAGAGTGAGAGAGAGTGAGAGAGGGAGAGAGAGAGAGAGACAGAGCCCAGAAACGAGCCCTCTCAGTCAGCTGGTGTTGGACCTCACCAACCAAGCTGACACCAGCACTGCTTCAAAAGAAAGAATTCCAATAAGCAAAATCATGAACCAATCAAAGGAATCATATTTACAATACTGGAAAAACGAAACAAAATCCCAAAGCCGACTAAATTGCTATCTGACCCTAAACAGAGAATATGAATTGGCTGATTATCTCTACTCTGTCAGAGATACGAAGCAGAGACAGATCCTTACCAAGTACAGGCTGAGTGACCACCGATTGGCAATAGAAACCGGCAGACATAAAAAGACATGGCTACCCAAAGAGGAGCGTGTATGTGGTCACTGCATGACAGGGGAGGTAGAGACAGAGATGCACTTTCTCCTTTACTGTGATAAATATTCCTCACAAAGAGATTCATTATTCACAGAAATGACTACATATATTCCACATTTTTACAAATTGAACCCAGAGGAAAAACTAAGAATACTCATGGGCGAAGGAGCAATGGCTCCTCTTGCAGCCAAATATGTATTTTCCTGCCATAGCCTGAGGGACACTGAATAATAACATCTGCATAGTAAACAGTAACTTACTTATTATTACTATTATTGTTATTACTATAATTATTAATGTTTACTGTAGACTGTTACCATTTTATTGTTATTATTTTTGTATTTAATTTTGTATTATTATTTACTACCATTTAATATTATTATTTTGTTACAATGTATATTGTATACATTGTTGCTTTGGCAATATTGACACAATGTTTTTCATGCCAATAAAGCAGCTTGAATTTGAATTTGAATTTGAATTTGACAGAGAGAGAGAGAGAGAGAGAGAGAGAGAGAGAGAGAGAGAGAGAGAGAGAGAGAGAGAGAGAGAGAGAGAGAGAGAGAGAGAGAGAGAGAGAGAGAGAGAGAGAGAGAGAGAGAGAGAGAGAGAGAGAGACAGAGAGAGAGAGAGAGAGAGAGAGAGAGAGAGAGAGAGAGAGAGAGAGAGAGAGAGAGAGACAGAGAGAGACAGAGAGAGACAGAGAGAGACAGAGAGAGAGAGAGAGAGAGGGAGACAGAGAGAGAGAGTGAGAGAGAGAGTGAGAGAGAGAGAGAGAGAGAGAGAGAGAGAGAGAGACAGAGAGACAGAGAGAGAGAGAGAGGATACTTAACCTGTGTAAAAGACTCCAAACATAGAAAATCATTAATTTAGTAATTAGTAATCCGGTTATACGGTAACCCGGTTATACAGTAACCCGGTTATATGGTAACCCGGTTATACGGTAACCCGGTTATACAGTTATACGGTAACCCGGTTATACGGCTATACAGTTATACGGTAACCCGGTTATACAGTTATACGGTAACCCGGTTATACAGTTATACAGCTATACAGTTATACGGTAACCCGGTTATACGGTTACGCTGTTATACGGTTATATGATATAATTGTGCCAGCCCTAGAGAGAGTACATGAGGACTGACCTTCTGACCTCTACATCATCCTCTCACCTGTGTCACCTGTGGAGTACCCTGGTTTATTTAACCAACCACAGGGAAGAGAGCAAGGCCAACTGAGGAAACAACTGAAGGTCAGCAGCCGTCCTACAGGGCGTGGCGTCCCATCTGGGCCGGGCCCTGACTGGGCCTGGACACTACAGTAGTCTGGGAGAATTCAGTTTTTCACTTCAGTCAAAATGAACTGAAAATCTCCTAGAAAACAATAGGCTGCTGTACACACATATCTCTCATGAAGTCATACAGACAGATGGTTAGAATCCTCTGGTCCTGGGCCACTGTTCTCTTCCATACCTGACTCACACTGACACAGCTCGTGAGTCACAGCCATTGGCCTTGTCAGGCCCACTCAGGGTTGATGGATGGACAGACAAGGAGAGGTGGCTGTTTTAGGGACCCTGTACTCGTGTTCCATGCAAAGTGGATAGAACTCCTCTCCACTACTATCCTCCTCCTGCTCCTCTCTCCTCCTCCTTTCCTCCTCCTCTCTCTTTCCTCCTCTTTTCCTCCTGCTCCTGCTCCTCTCTCTCTTCCTCCTCCTGCTCCTCTCTCCTCCTTTCCTCCTCCTCCTCCTCTCTCTCTCCTCCTTTCCTCCTCCTCCTCTCTCCTCCTTTCCTCCTCCTCTCGTCTCCTCCTCCTTTCCTCCTCCTCCTGCTCCTCTCTCCTCCTTTTGCTCCTCTCTCCTCCACTCTCCTCCTTTCTCCTCCCCCACCTCCTCTCTCCTCCTCCTCCTCTCTCCTCCTCCTCCTCCTCCTCTCCCCCTCCTCCTCCTCATCTCTTCCTCTCCATTCTGTTATTTGGCCTCTGGCACTTCACAATAACCTACTTATAATGGCAGCACCAGAGGAAAGAGTGAAATGAATGAAGTGATTTCTTCCTCATATAATATAACCCCTAACCGGCACTAAAGACATTCCATTTAGTTGGAGACAGACTGTGTTTTCCTGTAGATAAAGTCTCAATTCTCTCTTCAGAAAAGCATCGGCGTTATTAGGTTTTGTTCACCTGTTGGTGTTTGCTTTGGTATCGGCTAATGAAATCACCAAAACCAGAAATTCCCTGGCTACGCCAGACTCTGCTTTGTCATATACCTGGCAACACGAGATTCTGCTTTATCACACACCTGGCAACCCGAGATTCTGCATTATCACACACCTGGCAACGCCAGATTCTGCGTTATCACACACCTGGCAACGCCAGATTCTACTTTATCACATACCTGGCAACGCCAGACGCCAGACAGACAAGCAGAATTTCCAGACTTCATCCTAATCTTTAAATCATCAAACATGTGCAGTGTCCCAAATTCCACCCTATTCCCTACAAAGTGCACTACATTTAACCAGGGCCCAAAAGCAGTGCTCTATGTAGGGAATAGGGTGCATCATGATGTAATAACTCAGCACTCTACAGGAGCCTACAGTGTACATATATTAAACCCTTGAATGAGTAGGTGTGTCCAGCTGTTGACTGGTACTATATACATATATACAGTATGTACAGTACCAGCCAAAAGTTGGACACACCTACTCATTCCAGGGTTTATTCTTATTTTTTTGTATTTTGCGTCTGGCTTCCGGGTTAAGTGGGCATTGTGTCAAGAAGCAGTGCGGCTTGGTTGGGTCGTGTATCGGAGGACGCACGGCTCTCTGCCTTCGTCTCTCCCGAGTCCGTAGGGGAGTTGCAGTGATGAGACAACACTGTAACTACCAATTGGAAACCAGGACAAAATAAATAAACTCCCTATACACAAAATAAAAGTTTATAAATATGAAAATCTCTCTCTTAAATCAGTCTCTTCAGTTATGCCAGATAAGACAGACACTGCACCATAAACCAAAAAGGTTCTGCTCCCCAGTCCAACACCGCCTCTATCCAAACACGTCAGACAATATTGGCAGACAGGTTGCAATCCATTTTGTTCTGTTCAGCAGTAGAGCCTTAGGGCTGCATAGGGCTGAAATGGCACCCTATTCCCTATATAGAGCACTACTTTGGACCAGAGGCCCTGGGGGGAAAATAGTGCACTACATAGGGAACAAGGTGCCATTTGGGACTCAGCCGTCTCTCCATACAGTTCATGTAGGTGTGGTTGGTGGGGTCTGATGGAGGAAATTGGCTGCACTTCACGTGGATTCACTCCAGGCTAGAACATGCTGACAGTGCACCTGATGTCTGGGTCTACTGCTGTATGGATTCACTCCAGGCTAGAACATGCTGACAGTGCACCTGATGTCTGGGTCTACTGCTGCAGCCTCCTACTGCTACATGGATTCACTCCAGGCTAGAACATGCTGACAGTGCACCTGATGTCTGGGTCTACTGCTGCAGCCTCCTACTGCTACATGGATTCACTCCAGGCTAGAACATGCTGACAGTGCACCTGATGTCTGGGTCTACTGCTGCAGCCTCCTACTGCTACATGGATTCACTCCAGGCTAGAACATGCTGACAGTGCACCTGATGTCTGGGTCTACTGCTGTAGCCTCCTACTGCTACATGGATTCACTCCAGGCTAGAACATGCTGACAGTGCACCTGATGTCTGGGTCTACTGCTGTAGCCTCCTACTGCTACATGGATTCACTCCAGGCTAGAACATGCTGACAGTGCACCTGATGTCTGGGTCTACTGCTACAGCCTCCTACTGCTACATGGATTCACTCCAGGCTAGAACATGCTGACAGTGCACCTGATGTCTGGGTCTACTGCTGCAGCCTCCTACTGCTGCAGCCTCCTACTGCTACAGCCTCCTACTGCTACAGCCTCCTACTGCTGCAGCCTCCTACTGCTGCATACCCATGATGATCAACACTCAGACTCCAGTACCATACTGCAGATCACTGTGGTGAACAGGGAGCAGAAGACCCAGTCTGTCTCTCTCTCCTCACAGACCCAGTCTGTCTCTATCTCCTCACAGACCCAGTCTGTCTCTCTCTCCTCACAACCCACTGTGGTGAACACTGAGCAGCAGACCCAGTCTGTCTCTATCTCCTCACAGACCCAGTCTGTCTCTCTCTCCTCACAGACCACTGTGGTGAACACGGAGCAGAAGACCCAGTCTGTCTCTCTCTCCTCACAGACTCAGTCTGTCTCCCTCTCCTCACAGACCCAGTCTGTCTCTCTCTCCTCACAGACCACTGTGGTGAACACGGAGCAGCAGACCCAGTCTGTCTCTCTCTCCTCACAGACCCAGTCTGTCTCTCTCTCCTGACAGACCCAGTCTGCCTCTCTCTCCTCACAGACCCAGTCTGCCTCTCTCTCCTCACAGACCACTGTGGTGAACAGGGAGCAGCAGACCCAGTCTGTCTCTCTCTCCTCACAGACCCAGTCTGTCTCTCTCTCCTCACAGACCACTGTGGTGAACAGGGAGCAGCAGACCCAGTCTGTCTCTCTCTCCTCACAGACCGGGTCCCTAGGTTCATTATCCCTGGCTAAAGCATCTGGTCATGACAACCCTCCACACTGTATGATAGACCACACCCCACCAGGCTGGCATTGTGGTAGAGGGAGGCAGACAGCCTCTCTCCTGATCCGCTAACTGCAGGTTAACAATGGGGTTACTCCAAGAGGTCACGCTACAGAGATCAGCCCTCGCTGGCTACAGCCCACTGCTCTACCAGCCGTAACCAAGCTTCTCTCAGGCTCTCTCCCAACCTCTCTCCCAACCTCTCTCCCAGCCTCTCTCCCAGCCTCTCTCTACCAGCCGTAACCAAGCTTCTCTCAGGCTCTCTCCCAACCTCTCTCCCAACCTCTCTCTACCAGCCGTAACCAAGCTTCTCTCAGGCTCTCTCCCAACCTCTCTCCCAGCCTCTCTCTTCCTGCCTCTCTCTACCAGCCGTAACCAAGCTTCTCTCAGGCTCTCTCCCAGCCTCTCTCTTCCTGCCTCTCTCTACCAGCCGTAACCAAGCTTCTCTCAGGCTCTCTCCCAACCTCTCTCCCAGCCTCTCTCTTCCTGCCTCTCTCTACCAGCCATAACCAAGCTTCTCTCAGGCTCTCTCCCAGCCTCTCTCTTCCTGCCTCTCTCTACCAGCCGTAACCAAGCTTCTCTCAGGCTCTCTCCCAACCTCTCTCCCAGCCTCTCTCTTCCTGCCTCTCTCTACCAGCCATAACCAAGCTTCTCTCAGGATCTCTCTCAGTCTCTCTTCCTGCCTCTCTCTACCAGCCGTACCCAAGCTTCTCTTAGGCTCTCTCCCAGCCTCTCTCTCTACCAGCCTCTCTCCTAGCCTCTCTCTCTACCAGCCTCTCACAGGCTCTCTCCTAGCCTCTCTCTCTCCCAGCCTTTTCCAGACTCTCTCCCCAGCCTCTCTGTTTCCCAGCCTCTCCCAGCCTCTCTCTCTCCCAGCCTCTCCCAGACTCTCTCCCCAGTTTCTCTCTCTCCCAGCCTCTCCCAGACTCTCTCCCAAGCCTCTCTCTCTCCCAGCCTCTCCCAGACTCTCTCGCCAGCCTCTCTCGCAGCCTCACTCCCACCCAACAGACACAGTCTCTCTATGTGTTGTCATTTCCATTGTCAGACCAGCCAGTCAGAACCCCCAGCGATCAGAGACCCGGAGTATCCTAATCCTACCCAGTATCAGATCCAGTCCCATCTCTATTAACCTGCTGCCCTGGCCTCAGCCATATTCCCCAACCCCAGTCACATAACCAGACCCAGCTCCAACCCACAGCCCTGTACCCCAACCCCAGTCACATAACCAGACCCAGCTCCAACCCACAGCCCTGTACCCCAACCCCAGTCACATAACCAGACCCAGCTCCAACCCACAGCCCTGTACCCCAACCCCAGTCACATAACCAGACCCAGCTCCAACCCACAGCCCTGTACCCCAACCCCAGTCACATAACCAGACCCAGCTCCAACCCACAGCCCTGTACCCCAACCCCAGTCACATAACCAGACCCAGCTCCAACCCACAGCCCTGTACCCCAACCCCAGTCACATAACCAGACCCAGCTCTGCCCAGAGGCCTGTACCCCAACCCCAGTAACATAACCAGACCCAGCTCCAACCCACAGCCCTGTACCCCAACCCCAGTCACATAACCCGACCCAGCTCCAACCCACAGCCCTGTACCCCAACCCCAGTCACATAACCAGACCCAGCTCCAACCCACAGCCCTGTACCCCAACCCCAGTCACATAACCAGACCCAGCTCTGCCCACAGGCCTGTACCCCAACCCCAGTAACATAACCAGACCCAGCTCCAACCCACAGCCCTGTACCCCAAACCCAGTCACACAACCCGACCCAGCTCCAACCCACAGCCCTGTACCCCAACCCCAGTCACATAACCAGACCCAGCTCCAACCCACAGCCCTGTACCCCAACCCCAGTCACATAACCAGACCCAGCTCCAACCCACAGTCCTGTACCCCAACCCCAGTCACATAACCAGACCCAGCTCCAACCCTGTACCCCAACCCCAGTCACATAACCAGACCCAGCTCCAACCCTGTACCCCAACCCCAGTCACATAACCCGACCCAGCTCCAACTCACAGCCCTGTACCCCAGCCCTGTACCCCAACCCCAGTCACATAACCAGACCCACCTCCACCCCACAGCCCTGTACCCCAACCCCAGTCACATAACCAGACCCAGCTCCAACCCACAGCCCTGTACCCCAACCCCAGTCACATAACCAGACCCGGCTCTCCAAAGGAACATGAAAACAGAACATTTACTGGTCTCCATAGGAACATGAAAACAGAACATCTACTGGTCTCCAAAGGAACATGAAAACAGAACATCTACTGGTCTCTATAGGAACATGAAAACAGAACATCTACTGGTCTCCATAGGAACATGAAAACAGAACATCTACTGGTCTCCATAGGAACATGAAAACAGAACATCTACTGGTCTCCATAGGAACATGAAAACAGAACATCTACTGGTCTCCATAGGGACATGAAAACAGAACATCCACTGGTCTCCATAGGAACATGAAAACAGAACATCTACTGGTCTCCATAGGAACATGAAAACAGAACATCTACTGGTCTCCATAGGAACATGAAAACAGAACATCTACTGGTCTCCATAGGGACATGAAAACAGAACATCCACTGGTCTCCATAGGAACATGAAAACAGAACATCCACTGGTCTCCATAGGAACATGAAAACAGAACATCTACTGGTCTCCATAGGAACATGAAAACAGAACATCTACTGGTCTCCATAGGAACATGAAGACAGAACATCTACTGGTCTCCATAGGGACATGAAAACAGAACATCTACTGGTCTCCATAGGAACATGAAAACAGAACATCTACTGGTCTCCATAGGAACATGAAAACAGAACATCTACTGGTCTCCATAGGAACATGAAGACAGAACATCTACTGGTCTCCATAGGGACATGAAAACAGAACATCTACTGGTCTCCATAGGAACATGAAAACAGAACATCTACTGGTCTCCATAGGAACATGAAAACAGAACAAAAGACATTGACAAACAGTAATGTTTCGTGAACAGCTGATGACTTTGATGTCTGGTCCAATCAGATCACTGACAGAGATTTGAAGGCTAATCTGATTGGGTGGTATTTTTACATGACTGGCACTGAGAGACTTCAGACAGCTATTTATAATTAACATTTAATGGCACTCTATGATCATAGGGAATAGGATGTCATTTGGGAGACACCCTAAAAGTATGTCTCCCCTAATTCAGTCCTCCTGTGAGCCAGCAGGGGTATTAGAATACATTAAATGATCTTGGTTTGAGATGAAGCATACGCCTCCTCAGAAAGAAACATATCTGGGCTTTTTGATGGGCACTGCCAACAGAGACATTGATTTTGGTTCCAGTGCTGCCTGGGGTCCATCTTGGATTCCTGGTTGTTCCCGGGCATAGAGATAAGGATTATACTGGTCCATCTATCAGTACCAAGCTCCATCACTAAGGTACAGAGGATAAGCTTTAGCAGCATGCTACCCTAGTAAAGAAGTGCCAGGACAGACTGATGATGGGGATAAAAGAGAGAGAGATGGAGAATGAGAGAGAGAGAGAGAGAGAGAGGGAGAGACAGAGAGAGAGAGGGACAGAGAGAGAGAGAGAGAGAGACAGAGAGAGAGAGAGAGAGAGAGAGAGAGAGAGAGAGAGAGATAGAGAGAGAGAGAGAGGGACAGAGGGAGAGAGAGAGACAGAGAGAGAGATGGAGAACGAGAGAGAGAGAGAGAGAGAGAGAGAGAGAGAGAGAGAGAGAGAGAGAGAGAGAGACAGAGAGAGCGAGAGAGAGTGCAAGATGAGAAAGAGAGAGATTCACTTGCTTTGGCATGTAAGCATATGTTTCCCATGCCAATATAGCCCATTGAATTGAATTGAGACAGAGAGAGAGGAAGAGAGAGAAGAAGAGATAGAGTCCTGAGCTGGGACTGCCTAGCTTCCCTCTGTTGATAGATGATAACATCACAGCCTATACTAACAGACATTCTCCCTGAAGCCCTGACTAACCCAGGCCTAACCCAGCCCTGACTAACCCAGGCCTATAGCCAGCCCTGACTAACCCAGGCCTCTAGCCAGCCCTGACTAACCCAGGCCTCTAGCCAGCCCTGACTAACCCAGGCCTCTAGCCAGCCCTGACTAACCCAGGCCTCTAGCCACCCCTGACTAACCCAGGCATCTAGCCAGCCCTGACTAACCCAGGCCTCTAGCCAGTCCTGTCTAACCCAGGCCTCTATCCAGCCCTGACTAACCCAGGCCTCTAGCCAGCCTTGACTAACCCAGGCCTCTAGCCAGCCCTGACTAACCCAGGCCTAACCCAGCCCTGACCAACCCAGGCCTAACCCAGCCCTGACTAACCCAGGCCTCTAGCCAGCCCTGACTAACCCAGGCCTCTAGCCAGCCCTGACTAACCCAGGCCTAACCCAGCCCTGACTAACCCAGGCCTAACCCAGCCCTGACTAACCCAGGCCTCTAGCCAGCCCTGACTAACCCAGGCCTAACACAGCCCTGACTAACCCAGGCCCTAGCCAGCCCTGACTAACCCAGGCCTCTAGCCAGCCCTGACTAGCCCTGACTAACCCAGGCCTCTAGCCAGCCCTGACTAACCCAGGCCTCTAGCCAGCCCTGACTAACCCAGGCCTCTAGCCAGCCCTGACTAACCCAGGCCTCTAGCCAGTCCTGTCTAACCCAGGCCTAACCCAGCCCTGACTAACCCAGGCCTCTAGCCAGCCCTGACTAACCCAGGCCCTAGCCAGCCCTGACTAACCCAGGCCTCTAGCCAGCCCTGACTAACCCAGGCCTCTAGCCAGCCCTGACTAACCCAGGCCTCTAGCCAGTCCTGTCTAACCCAGGCCTAACCCAGCCCTGACTAACCCAGGCCTCTAGCCAGCCCTGACTAACCCAGGCCCTAGCCAGCCCTGACTAACCCAGGCCCTAGCCAGCCACGCCTACCAAACCTTCCACTAAACAGAAGCTTTAACCTGCAGAGCCTCACCCATAACATTCTACATCTCACTGCCAAACATCAACAACAACACAGATCAGCTTGATCTGATTAGCTTTCATGTTGTCAACCCCGTACATGTTTCCTGACCATGGTATTCTATAGGTCCTCCCTCAGTCTTCAGTCAGCAGCCAGATAGGAAGGGATTCTGTTTCCTTTGGTAAACACAGGAAAATGGCTGCTGGCTAAATTCATTATAAAGTGGAAATGAAGTTCACAGACATTCATTCTAAACCTCAAGCCCCAACCTCAACCTGCCTAGAGAAGGTTTTACAGACTGAGGACCATCTTCCCTTACTATTTAAGGACATGCAGTATTTAAACAGTACACACCACAATATACGCTGCAAAAACACTAGATATTACTGCAGTTTGAACCCTCCGTCCCTAACTATCTGTGGGCCCTGATCACCTCACGAGGCTACAGGTCAAACTATTTCCTCTAGTCTACCAAGGCTGGGCCTGCTTCCAGAACGGCACCGTTATCCCTGTAATCCACTAGTTCTGACCAGATTCCTCTAGTCTACCAAGGCGGACAGGGCTGGGCCTGCTTCCAGAACGGCACCGTTATCCCTGTAATCCACTAGTTCTGACCAGATTCCTCTAGTCTACCAAGGCGGACAGGGCTGGGCCTGCTTCCAGAACGGCACCGTTATCCCTGTAATCCACTAGTTCTGACCAGATTCCTCTAGTCTACCAAGGCGGACAGGGCTGGGCCTGCTTCCAGAACGGCACCGTTATCCCTGTAATCCACTAGTTCTGACCAGATTCCTCTAGTCTACCAAGGCTGACAGGGCTGGGCCTGCTTCCAGAACGGCACCGTTATCCCTGTAATCCACTAGTTCTGACCAGATTCCTCTAGTCTACCAAGGCGGACAGGGCTGGGCCTGCTTCCAGAACGGCACCGTTATCCCTGTAATCCACTAGTTCTGACCAGATTCCTCTAGTCTACCAAGGCTGACAGGGCTGGGCCTGCTTCCAGAACGGCACCGTTATCCCTGTAATCCACTAGTTCTGACCAGATTCCTCTAGTCTACCAAGGCGGACAGGGCTGGGCCTGCTTCCAGAACGGCACCGTTATCCCTGTAATCCACTAGTTCTGACCAGATTCCTCTAGTCTACCAAGGCTGACAAGGCTGGGCCTGCTTCCAGAACGGCACCGTTATCCCTGTAATCCACTAGTTCTGACCAGATTCCTCTAGTCTACCAAGGCTGGGCCTGCTTCCAGAACGGCACCGTTTCCCCTGTAATCCACTAGTTCTGACCAGATTAGAAATGTGATTTATAGATCCGTCATTTTCTTTGAAAGCAAGTCTAAGAAGCGGTAGATCTGTTCTAGGTGCCGCTATTTCTACGCTTCCTGTTCTTAAGCTTAGTTTTTTGGGGTATTTTACTTTCGGGTTTTGTACATCAGCTTCAACTTGCTGAAAATACAATATTATATATAATATATATTTTAGAATATATTTCACAGTGGTTTAGATGTGTACAATGATTCTCCACACAATACATTTCTTGTTTCTCACGTAAACTGAAATTAGGCGAACTAGTCGAATTTTAGCAACCAGGAAATGGCTGAGCGATTTCTGCATATTGCACCTTTAACCTTTATTTATCCAGGGAAGTCTGGGTTCATCCAACGTATCCTTATTTACAATCAACAATAGAGGATCAGATTTAGAATCCATGTGTGTTATACAGCCCAATCCCCTAACAACACTGGTGTGGTTGTATGTTATACAGCCCAATCCCCTAACAACACTGGTGTGGTTGTATGTTATACAGCCCAATCCCCTAACAACACTGGTGTGGTTGTGTGTTGTACAGCCCAATCCCCTAACAACACTGGTGTGGTTGTGTGTTGTACAGCCCAATCCCCTAACAACACTGGTGTGGTTGTGTGTTGTACAGCCCAATCCCCTAACAACACTGGTGTGGTTGTGTGTTGTACAGCCCAATCCCCTAACAACACTGTGGTTGTGTGTTGTACAGCCCAATCCCCTAACAACACTGTGGTTGTGTGTTATTCAGCCCAATCCCCTAACAACACTGGTGTGGTTGTGTGTTGTACAGCCCAATCCCCTAACAACACTGTGGTTGTGTGTTATTCAGCCCAATCCCCTAACAACACTGGTGTGGTTGTGTGTTGTACAGCTCAATCCCCTAACAACACTGGTGTGGTTGTGTGTTATTCAGCCCAATCCCCTAACAACACTGTGGTTGTGTGTTGTACAGCCCAATCCCCTAACAACACTGGTGTGGTTGTGTGTTGTACAGCCCAATCCCCTAACAACACTGTGGTTGTGTGTTATACAGCCCAATCCCCTAACAACACTGGTGTGGTTGTGTGTTATACAGCCCAATCCCCTAACAACACTGGTGTGGTTGTGTGTTATTCAGCCCAATCCCCTAACAACACTGTGGTTGTGTGTTGTACAGCCCAATCCCCTAACAACACTGGTGTGGTTGTGTGTTATACAGCCCAATCCCCTAACAACACTGGTGTGGTTGTGTGTTGTACAGCTCAATCCCCTAACAACTCTGGTGTGGTTGTGTGTTATACAGCCCAATCCCCTAACAACACTGGTGTGGTTGTGTGTTGTACAGCCCAATCCCCTAACAACACTGGTGTGGTTGTGTGTTGTACAGCCCAATCCCCTAACAACACTGGTGTGGTTGTGTGTTATACAGCCCAATCCCCTAACAACACTGTGGTTGTGTGTTATACAGCCCAATCCCCTAACAACACTGGTGTGGTTGTGTGTTGTACAGCCCAATCCCCTAACAACACTGGTGTGGTTGTGTGTTGTACAGCCCAATCCCCTAACAACACTGGTGTGGTTGTGTGTTATACAGCCCAATCCCCTAACAACACTGGTGTGGTTGTGTGTTATACAGCCCAATCCCCTAACAACACTGTGGTTGTGTGTTATACAGCCCAATCCCCTAACAACACTGGTGTGGTTGTGTGTTATACAGCCCAATCCCCTAACAACACTGGTGTGGTTGTGTGTTATACAGCCCAATCCCCTAACAACACTGGTGTGGTTGTGTGTTATACAGCCCAATCCCCTAACAACACTGGTGTTGTTGTGTGTTGTACAGCCCAATCCCCTAACAACACTGGTGTGGTTGTGTGTTATACAGCCCAATCCCCTAACAACACTGGTGTGGTTGTGTGTTATACAGCCCAATCCCCTAACAACACTGGTGTGGTTGTGTGTTATACAGCCCAATCCCCTAACAACACTGGTGTGGTTGTGTGTTAAACAGCCCAATCCCCTAACAACACTGTGGTTGTGTGTTATACAGCCCAATCCCCTAACAACACTGGTGTGGTTGTATGTTATACAGCCCAATCCCCTAACAACACTGGTGTGGTTGTGTGTTGTACAGCCCAATCCCCTAACAACACTGGTGTGGTTGTGTGTTATACAGCCCAATCCCCTAACAACACTGGTGTGGTTGTGTGTTGTACAGCCCAATACCCTAACAACACTGTGGTTGTGTGTTATACAGCCCAATCCCCTAACAACACTGGTGTGGTTGTGTGTTATTCAGCCCAATCCCCTAACAACACTGTGGTTGTGTGTTGTACAGCCCAATCCCCTAACAACACTGGTGTGGTTGTATGTTATACAGCCCAATCCCCTAACAACACTGGTGTGGTTGTGTGTTATACAGCTCAATCCCCTAACAACACTGGTGTGGTTGTGTGTTATACAGCCCAATCCCCTAACAACACTGGTGTGGTTGTGTGTTGTACAGCCCAATCCCCTAACAACACTGGTGTGGTTGTGTGTTGTACAGCCCAATCCCCTAACAACACTGTGGTTGTGTGTTGTACAGCCCAATTCCCTAACAACACTGGTGTGGTTGTGTGTTGTACAGCCCAATCCCCTAACAACACTGGTGTGGTTGTGTGTTATTCAGCCCAATCCCCTAACAACACTGTGGTTGTGTGTTGTACAGCCCAATCCCCTAACAACACTGGTGTGGTTGTGTGTTGTACAGCCCAATCCCCTAACAACACTGTGGTTGTGTGTTGTACAGCCCAATCCCCTAACAACACTGGTGTGGTTGTGTGTTGTACAGCCCAATCCCCTAACAACACTGTGGTTGTGTGTTATTCAGCCCAATCCCCTAACAACACTGGTGTGGTTGTGTGTTATACAGCCCAATCCCCTAACAACACTGGTGTGGTTGTGTGTTGTACAGCCCAATCCCCTAACAACACTGGTGTGGTTGTGTGTTGTACAGCCCAATCCCCTAACAACACTGTGGTTGTGTGTTGTACAGCCCAATCCCCTAACAACACTGTGGTTGTGTGTTATACAGCCCAATCCCCTAACAACACTGTGGTTGTGTGTTGTACAGCCCAATCCCCTAACAACACTGGTGTGGTTGTGTGTTGTACAGCCCAATCCCCTAACAACACTGTGGTTGTGTGTTATACAGCCCAATCCCCTAACAACACTGTGGTTGTGTGTTGTACAGCCCAATCCCCTAACAACACTGGTGTGGTTGTGTGTTATACAGCCCAATCCCCTAACAACACTGTGGTTGTGTGTTGTACAGCCCAATCCCCTAACAACACTGGTGTGGTTGTGTGTTTTACAGCCCAATCCCCTAACAACACTGTGGTTGTGTGTTGTACAGCCCAATCCCCTAACAACACTGTGGTTGTGTGTTGTACAGCCCAATCCCCTAACAACACTGGTGTGGTTGTGTGTTGTACAGCCCAATCCCCTAACAACACTGTGGTTGTGTGTTGTACAGCCCAATCCCTTAACAACACTGGTGTGGTTGTCTGTTGTACAGCCCAATCCCCTAACAACACTGGTGTGGTTGTGTGTTGTACAGCCCAATCCCCTAACAACACTGTGGTTGTGTGTTATACAGCCCAATCCCCTAACAACACTGGTGTGGTTGTGTGTTGTACAGCCCAATCCCCTAACAACACTGTGGTTGTGTGTTATACAGCCCAATCCCCTAACAACACTATGGTTGTGTGTTATACAGCCCAATCCCCTAACAACACTGGTGTGGTTGTATGTTATACAGCCCAATCCCCTAACAACACTGGTGTGGTTGTGTGTTGTACAGCCCAATCCCCTAACAACACTGTGGTTGTGTGTTATTCAGCCCAATCCCCTAACAACACTGGTGTGGTTGTGTGTTGTACAGCCCAATCCCCTAACAACACTGTGGTTGTGTGTTATTCAGCCCAATCCCCTAACAACACTGGTGTGGTTGTGTGTTGTACAGCTCAATCCCCTAACAACACTGGTGTGGTTGTGTGTTATTCAGCCCAATCCCCTAACAACACTGTGGTTGTGTGTTGTACAGCCCAATCCCCTAACAACACTGGTGTGGTTGTGTGTTGTACAGCCCAATCCCCTAACAACACTGTGGTTGTGTGTTATACAGCCCAATCCCCTAACAACACTGGTGTGGTTGTGTGTTATACAGCCCAATCCCCTAACAACACTGGTGTGGTTGTGTGTTATTCAGCCCAATCCCCTAACAACACTGTGGTTGTGTGTTGTACAGCCCAATCCCCTAACAACACTGGTGTGGTTGTGTGTTATACAGCCCAATCCCCTAACAACACTGGTGTGGTTGTGTGTTGTACAGCTCAATCCCCTAACAACTCTGGTGTGGTTGTGTGTTATACAGCCCAATCCCCTAACAACACTGGTGTGGTTGTGTGTTGTACAGCCCAATCCCCTAACAACACTGGTGTGGTTGTGTGTTGTACAGCCCAATCCCCTAACAACACTGGTGTGGTTGTGTGTTATACAGCCCAATCCCCTAACAACACTGTGGTTGTGTGTTATACAGCCCAATCCCCTAACAACACTGGTGTGGTTGTGTGTTGTACAGCCCAATCCCCTAACAACACTGGTGTGGTTGTGTGTTGTACAGCCCAATCCCCTAACAACACTGGTGTGGTTGTGTGTTATACAGCCCAATCCCCTAACAACACTGGTGTGGTTGTGTGTTATACAGCCCAATCCCCTAACAACACTGTGGTTGTGTGTTATACAGCCCAATCCCCTAACAACACTGGTGTGGTTGTGTGTTATACAGCCCAATCCCCTAACAACACTGGTGTGGTTGTGTGTTATACAGCCCAATCCCCTAACAACACTGGTGTGGTTGTGTGTTATACAGCCCAATCCCCTAACAACACTGGTGTTGTTGTGTGTTGTACAGCCCAATCCCCTAACAACACTGGTGTGGTTGTGTGTTATACAGCCCAATCCCCTAACAACACTGGTGTGGTTGTGTGTTATACAGCCCAATCCCCTAACAACACTGGTGTGGTTGTGTGTTATACAGCCCAATCCCCTAACAACACTGGTGTGGTTGTGTGTTAAACAGCCCAATCCCCTAACAACACTGTGGTTGTGTGTTATACAGCCCAATCCCCTAACAACACTGGTGTGGTTGTATGTTATACAGCCCAATCCCCTAACAACACTGGTGTGGTTGTGTGTTGTACAGCCCAATCCCCTAACAACACTGGTGTGGTTGTGTGTTATACAGCCCAATCCCCTAACAACACTGGTGTGGTTGTGTGTTGTACAGCCCAATACCCTAACAACACTGTGGTTGTGTGTTATACAGCCCAATCCCCTAACAACACTGGTGTGGTTGTGTGTTATTCAGCCCAATCCCCTAACAACACTGTGGTTGTGTGTTGTACAGCCCAATCCCCTAACAACACTGGTGTGGTTGTATGTTATACAGCCCAATCCCCTAACAACACTGGTGTGGTTGTGTGTTATACAGCTCAATCCCCTAACAACACTGGTGTGGTTGTGTGTTATACAGCCCAATCCCCTAACAACACTGGTGTGGTTGTGTGTTGTACAGCCCAATCCCCTAACAACACTGGTGTGGTTGTGTGTTGTACAGCCCAATCCCCTAACAACACTGTGGTTGTGTGTTGTACAGCCCAATTCCCTAACAACACTGGTGTGGTTGTGTGTTGTACAGCCCAATCCCCTAACAACACTGGTGTGGTTGTGTGTTATTCAGCCCAATCCCCTAACAACACTGTGGTTGTGTGTTGTACAGCCCAATCCCCTAACAACACTGGTGTGGTTGTGTGTTGTACAGCCCAATCCCCTAACAACACTGTGGTTGTGTGTTGTACAGCCCAATCCCCTAACAACACTGGTGTGGTTGTGTGTTGTACAGCCCAATCCCCTAACAACACTGTGGTTGTGTGTTATTCAGCCCAATCCCCTAACAACACTGGTGTGGTTGTGTGTTATACAGCCCAATCCCCTAACAACACTGGTGTGGTTGTGTGTTGTACAGCCCAATCCCCTAACAACACTGGTGTGGTTGTGTGTTGTACAGCCCAATCCCCTAACAACACTGTGGTTGTGTGTTGTACAGCCCAATCCCCTAACAACACTGTGGTTGTGTGTTATACAGCCCAATCCCCTAACAACACTGTGGTTGTGTGTTGTACAGCCCAATCCCCTAACAACACTGGTGTGGTTGTGTGTTGTACAGCCCAATCCCCTAACAACACTGTGGTTGTGTGTTATACAGCCCAATCCCCTAACAACACTGTGGTTGTGTGTTGTACAGCCCAATCCCCTAACAACACTGGTGTGGTTGTGTGTTATACAGCCCAATCCCCTAACAACACTGTGGTTGTGTGTTGTACAGCCCAATCCCCTAACAACACTGGTGTGGTTGTGTGTTTTACAGCCCAATCCCCTAACAACACTGTGGTTGTGTGTTGTACAGCCCAATCCCCTAACAACACTGTGGTTGTGTGTTGTACAGCCCAATCCCCTAACAACACTGGTGTGGTTGTGTGTTGTACAGCCCAATCCCCTAACAACACTGTGGTTGTGTGTTGTACAGCCCAATCCCTTAACAACACTGGTGTGGTTGTCTGTTGTACAGCCCAATCCCCTAACAACACTGGTGTGGTTGTGTGTTGTACAGCCCAATCCCCTAACAACACTGTGGTTGTGTGTTATACAGCCCAATCCCCTAACAACACTGGTGTGGTTGTGTGTTGTACAGCCCAATCCCCTAACAACACTGTGGTTGTGTGTTATACAGCCCAATCCCCTAACAACACTATGGTTGTGTGTTATACAGCCCAATCCCCTAACAACACTGGTGTGGTTGTATGTTATACAGCCCAATCCCCTAACAACACTGGTGTGGTTGTGTGTTATACAGCCCAATCCCCTAACAACACTGGTGTTGTTGTGTGTTGTACAGCTCAATCCCCTAACAACACTGGTGTGGTTGTGTGTTGTACAGCCCAATCCCCTAACAACACTGGTGTGGTTGTGTGTTATACAGCCCAATCCCCTAACAACACTGGTGTGGTTGTGTGTTGTACAGCCCAATCCCCTAACAACACTGGTGTGGTTGTGTGTTGTACAGCCCAATCCCCTAACAACACTGGTGTGGTTGTGTGTTATACAGCCCAATCCCCTAACAACACTGTGGTTGTGTGTTATACAGCCCAATCCCCTAACAACACTGGTGTGGTTGTATGTTATACAGCCCAATCCCCTAACAACACTGGTGTGGTTGTGTGTTGTACAGCCCAATCCCCTAACAACACTGGTGTGGTTGTGTGTTATACAGCCCAATCCCCTAACAACACTGGTGTGGTTGTGTGTTGTACAGCCCAATCCCCTAACAACACTGGTGTGGTTGTGTGGTATACAGCCCAATCCCCTAACAACACTGTGGTTGTGTGTTATACAGCCCAATCCCCTAACAACACTGGTGTGGTTGTGTGTTATACAGCCCAATCCCCTAACAACACTGGTGTTGTGTGTTATACAGCCCAATCCCCTAACAACACTGGTGTGGTTGTGTGTTATACAGCCCAATCCCCTAACAACACTGGTGTGGTTGTGTGTTATACAGCCCAATCCCCTAACAACACTGGTGTGGTTGTGTGTTATACAGCCCAATCCCCTAACAACACTGGTGTTGTTGTGTGTTGTACAGCCCAATCCCCTAACAACACTGGTGTGGTTGTGTGTTATACAGCCCAATCCCCTAACAACACTGGTGTGGTTGTGTGTTATACAGCCCAATCCCCTAACAACACTGGTGTGGTTGTGTGTTATACAGCCCAATCCCCTAACAACACTGGTGTGGTTGTGTGTTATACAGCCCAATCCCCTAACAACACTGTGGTTGTGTGTTATACAGCCCAATCCCCTAACAACACTGGTGTGGTTGTAAGTTATACAGCCCAATCCCCTAACAACACTGGTGTGGTTGTGTGTTGTACAGCCCAATCCCCTAACAACACTGGTGTGGTTGTGTGTTATACAGCCCAATCCCCTAACAACACTGGTGTGGTTGTGTGTTGTACAGCCCAATCCCCTAACAACACTGTGGTTGTGTGTTATACAGCCCAATCCCCTAACAACACTGGTGTGGTTGTGTGTTATTCAGCCCAATCCCCTAACAACACTGTGGTTGTGTGTTGTACAGCCCAATCCCCTAACAACACTGGTGTGGTTGTATGTTATACAGCCCAATCCCCTAACAACACTGGTGTGGTTGTGTGTTATACAGCTCAATCCCCTAACAACACTGGTGTGGTTGTGTGTTATACAGCCCAATCCCCTAACAACACTGGTGTGGTTGTGTGTTGTACAGCCCAATCCCCTAACAACACTGGTGTGGTTGTGTGTTGTACAGCCCAATCCCCTAACAACACTGTGGTTGTGTGTTGTACAGCCCAATCCCCTAACAACACTGGTGTGGTTGTGTGTTGTACAGCCCAATCCCCTAACAACACTGGTGTGGTTGTGTGTTATTCAGCCCAATCCCCTAACAACACTGTGGTTGTGTGTTGTACAGCCCAATCCCCTAACAACACTGGTGTGGTTGTGTGTTGTACAGCCCAATCCCCTAACAACACTGTGGTTGTGTGTTGTACAGCCCAATCCCCTAACAACACTGGTGTGGTTGTGTGTTGTACAGCCCAATCCCCTAACAACACTGTGGTTGTGTGTTATTCAGCCCAATCCCCTAACAACACTGGTGTGGTTGTGTGTTGTACAGCCCAATCCCCTAACAACACTGGTGTGGTTGTGTGTTATACAGCCCAATCCCCTAACAACACTGTGGTTGTGTGTTATACAGCCCAATCCCCTAACAACACTGGTGTGGTTGTATGTTATACAGCCCAATCCCCTAACAACACTGGTGTGGTTGTGTGTTGTACAGCCCAATCCCCTAACAACACTGGTGTGGTTGTGTGTTATACAGCCCAATCCCCTAACAACACTGGTGTGGTTGTGTGTTGTACAGCCCAATCCCCTAACAACACTGGTGTGGTTGTGTGTTATACAGCCCAATCCCCTAACAACACTGGTGTGGTTGTGTGTTGTACAGCCCAATCCCCTAACAACACTGGTGTGGTTGTGTGTTATTCAGCCCAATCCCCTAACAACACTGTGGTTGTGTGTTATACAGCCCAATCCCCTAACAACACTGGTGTGGTTGTGTGTTATACAGCCCAATCCCCTAACAACACTGTGGTTGTGTGTTATACAGCCCAATCCCCTAACAACACTGGTGTGGTTGTGTGTAAGATGAGAATAGGTAACAGGGATCTTGGTGGTGCAGAGCCCAGTGTTTTGTGCTGTTCCACTGAGATGGAGCCAGTAGGGTGTAACAGTCTGAGAGGGAGACAGTAGGGTGTAACAGTCTGAGAGGGAGACAGTAGGGTGTAACAGTCTGAGAGGGAGCCAGTAGGGTGTAACAGTCAGAAGGAGCCAGTAGGGTGTAACAGTCTGAGAGGGAGCCAGTAGGGTGTAACAGTCTGAGAGGGAGCCAGTAGGGTGTAACAGAGAGGGGCTACAAAATAAGCACACACACACCCTTCCTATTCATCCCTAGAGGGCCAACACTGGGAACACACACGTGCACTCAGCACATGCACACTTCCCAATCAAGAGAAAGCAGACAGCAGAATCCTGGATAGACTTCAGCTCAGTTAGATACATTCAGGAGGGGAAAAAACCCCTGTCTGTTAAAATGGTGAATGATTCACATTGATGTGTTTCCACATATTATCTACAACAACAACAACAACAACAACAACAACAACACTCACCGTGGAGTAGGTGATAGATAAGACAAAACAATGACCAGGGTTTGAGGGAGGGGACTAACTGGTGTCTACAGTACACACCTCTCCAGACTGGGGGTTTGAGGGAGGGGACTAACTGGTGTCTACAGTACACACCTCTCCAGACTGGGGGTTTGAGGGAGGAGACTAACTGGTGTCTACAGTACACACCTCTCCAGACTGTGGGTTTGAGGGAGGAGACTAACTGGTGTCTACAGTACACACCTCTCCAGACTGGGGGTTTGAGGGAGGAGACTAACTGGTGTCTACAGTACACACCTCTCCAGACTGGGGGTTTGAGGGAGAGGACTAACTGGTGTCTACAGTACACACCTCTCCAGACTGGGGGTTTGAGGGAGGAGACTAACTGGTGTCTTCTAGTGTCTACAGTACACACCTCTCCAGACTGGGGGTTTGAGGGAGAGGACTAACTGGTGTCTACAGTACACACCTCTCCAGACTGGGGGTTTGAGGGAGAGGAATAACTGGTGTCTTCAGTACACACCTCTCCAAAGTGTACACAGTTCCTAAGTCATTTCAATACACTAAGAACAAGCACACTTGTAGTTGTTTTGAACACAGGCTACTGTTATTGTTCTATGCAATCCAAAAACCCCTCCCATTATAAATCCCAATCTGCGTCTGGTGGGCATCATTTAACAGATTGTTGTATTACCAACATGATTAGCTCAGTTAGAAAATAGGATCTTAAAAACTTTCACAAGACAATTCAGAGAAACAGGTGGTACTTTCGTTTGTGTATAGAAAGGAGACCTGGGAGCATTCAGGAGTGTGTTCTGCTGTGAAATGTTCTTCACAATAGACAAACATAGGTTCATTCTGTTCAGAACAACTCAGGGTGTCATCTGGTAACTGTATATCTAACATAGTGATTCTAAACGTTGATACTGTAAATGACATGAGTTTTATGATGTGGAAATGTAAAGTCCACATAGGTTCATTCTGTTCAGAACAACTCAGGGTATGACAACATGTCATCTGGTAACTGTATATCTAACATAGTGATTCTAAACGTTGACACTGTAAATGAGTTTTATAATGTGGAAATGTAAAGTCCACATTTGGAAGGGTGTGTGGTTTGCTTGTATGACATCAGAGAGGTATTTATTATAATCCTCAACATCTTTCAGAACACATCGACTCCTCTCCATTCACAGCACTTCCCTCATTCAGACAACAACAACATGTTTAAAAGATGTCCAATCAGCAGGAGAGATGGGAAAACTTCCTGTCGTTTGAGGTGCTCAAGTTCAGAACAGCTGTCAGTTATAACCGCTACAGAGCTGTGAGGAGTAGAGACTGAGCTCTGACCGCCCTGTCAGTCATAACCCCTACAGAGCTGTGAGGAGTAGAGACTGAGCTCTGACCGGCTGTCAGTCATAACCCCTACAGAGCTGTGAGGAGTAGAGACTGAGCTCTGACCGGCTGTCAGTCATAACCCCTACAGAGCTGTGAGGAGTAGAGACTGAGCTCTGACCGGCCTGTCAGTCAAAACCCCTACAGAGCTGTGAGGAGTAGAGACTGAGCTCTGACTGGCCTGTCAGTCATAACCCCTACAGAGCTGTGAGGAGTAGAGACTGAGCTCTGACCGGCCTGTCAGTCATAACCCCTACAGAGCTGTGAGGAGTAGAGACTGAGCTCTGACCGGCCTGTCAGTCAAAACCCCTACAGAGCTGTGAGGAGTAGAGACTGAGCTCTGACCGGCTGTCAGTCATAACCGCTACAGAGCTGTGAGGAGTAGAGACTGAGCTCTGACTGGCTGTCAGTCATAACCCCTACAGAGCTGTGAGGAGTAGAGACTGAGCTCTGACCGGCCTGTCAGTCATAACCCCTACAGAGCTGTGAGGAGTAGAGACTGAGCTCTGACGTCATTAATAGCATGTTACTCTACAGCCACTGCGTTCTGATTTAGGTGCTTATCAGAGCCCTAATCTGTCATTTTCAACCCGTAAACGGATATGAGTGTGAAGGGCTGAATCAACCCAACCCTTACTTACACATCAGTGAACTATTGTACCTGAACGAACTACTGGGGAAAACACCAGGTAATTCACCTTACTTACCTTGCTCATTAAGATCTGCCTTTCACTGCATGAACAGACATGTCCCAAATGGCACCCTGTTCCCTACATAGTGCACTACCTTTGACCAGGGTCCATAGGGAATAGGGTGCCATTTGGGACACATTCTATATAATAAAAGATAACAGGCAATAAAACATTGTGAATGTCTCACCAGCCACAGAATGATAATGGGGCCTTTCCACACTAAATAGAATGTCACTGGTGACACAGTAGAATCATTCAAATATGTACTTTAACCCTGTATCATAGCAGAATGTAGCTAGTACTATATCCTTGTATCATAGCAGAATGTAGCTAGTACTATAACCCTGTATCATAGCAGAATGTAGCTAGTACTATAACCCTGTATCATAGCATAATGTAGCTAGTACTATAACCCTGTATCATAGCAGAATGTAGCTAGTACTATAACCCTGTATCATAGCAGAATGTAGCTAGTACTATAACCCTGTATCATAGCGGAATGTAGCTAGTACTATATCCTTGTATCATAGCAGAATGTAGCTAGTACTATAACCCTGTATCATAGCGGAATGTAGCTAGTACTATATCCTTGTATCATAGCAGAATGTAGCTAGTACTATAACCCTGTATCATAGCAGAATGTAGCTAGTACTATATCCTTGTATCATAGCAGAATGTAGCTAGTACTATAACCCTGTATCATAGCAGAATGTAGCTAGTACTATAACCCTGTATCATAGCGGAATGTAGCTAGTACTATATCCTTGTATCATAGCAGAATGTAGCTAGTACTATAACCCTGTATCATAGCAGAATGTAGCTAGTACTATATCCTTGTATCATAGCAGAATGTAGCTGGTACTATAACCCTGTATCATAGCAGAATGTAGCTAGTACTATAACCCTGTATCATAGCAGAATGTAGCTAGTACTGACTGACTGAAAATGTCTCTGGGTTGTGAAAATAAGTTTCGGTTCATGAGGACTGAGATACTTCAGAATCTTTTTCCAGAATCTCCAGCTCTTAGAAAACAAAAGAAAAACCTTCTTTAGATATCGTACTGACTGAGAAGAAAGAGGTGTAACCTCCGTTTCAAGGGTGACTGACTCCCTCCACACACTTTAAGGCATTTCAAAGCCACACACTGCCGAGCAAACACAGAGTAGACACACACCAGCAGAGCCAGCTAGCATTCAGACTCACAGAGCTGGTTTCAAGGAGGAGAAGGAGGAGGCTGAACCCTCCACAGGATCAATAACAGCTTCTCCTGACGAAACTGATCCCACAGAGTGTGAGAAAACACACACACACACACACACACACACAACCCCCTCGTGAAGTACTCATCCACTTCAGTTCATCATGTCACACAGTTTAAGCCCCTGCGACACTACGACAGTAACCAGCAAAGCAAAAGGTTCTGCCTGTTTGTATGTGCTCTTCAATAACATCCGCTTGACCTTTGAACTAACCTTTGAACAGTGTATACATACATACATACAAACAAACAACAGCACAATAGCTGGTCGTGGATGATAACATGAAATGATCCTGTATTGTCTGCTTGAGCAGGACTTTGTCTTGCTGTCTGGCTTCACAGTGCTCCTTGGATTCATATCAGGAATCCTACCCAGCAAGAGGTAGATCTAGGCTATTCGTATTCCCAACCATGTGTCTTTCACCTGCTGCTACTTTCACCTGGTGAGCCAGGCTCCGTCTACATCTGAGCTATAGACAAGGCAGACGTCACTGGCTGAGGTCTTCAAAGAGAATCAGCAGATGTTTGGTATGATCTGCTAGAAGCATTACACAGGGAATTAGATAAAAGGAAGAGATGTGAACCAGAGAGGGATAATGAAAGAAGGTATACTGCAATGTAGTCTAGCTAGCTACTCTATGGGGGGAAATAGCTCCATGTAGTCTAGCTAGCTACTCTATGGGGGGAAATAGCACCATGTAGTCTAGCTAACTACACTATGAGGACAAATAGCACCATGTAGTCTAGATATCTACTCTATGAGGACAAATAGCACCATGTAGTCTAGCTAACTACTCTATGGGGGGAAATAGCACCATGTAGTCTAGCTAGCTACTCTATGGGGGGAAATAGCTCCATGTAGTCTAGCTAGCTACTCTATGGGGGGAAATAGCTCCATGTAGTCTAGCTAGCTACACTATGGGGGGAAATAGCTCCATGTAGTCTAGCTAGCTACTCTATGGGGGGAAATAGCTCCATCTAGTCTAGCTAGCTACACTATGAGGACAAATAGCACCATGTAGTCTAGCTAACTACTCTATGGGGGGAAATAGCTCCATGTAGTCTAGCTAGCTACTCTATGGGGGGAAATAGCACCATGTAGTCTAGCTAACTACTCTATGGGGGGAAATAGCACCATGTAGTCTAGCTAGCTACACTATGAGGACAAATAGCACCATGTAGTCTAGATATCTACTCTATGAGGACAAATAGCACCATGTAGTCTAGCTAGCTACTCTATGAGGACAAATAGCACCATGAAGTCTAGATAGATACTCTATGAGGACAAATAGCACCATGAAGTCTAGATAGCTACTCTATGAGGACAAATAGCACCATGAAGTCGGGGGGGGAATTGATTTTCAGCTAAACATAAAGGTAACTGGCTAAATAAAGGAAACACTTGAGTAAATTATGGAAACCAAGTATATTGAAAACAAGTGCTTCAACACAAGTGTGGTTCCTGACGTAATTAAGTTGCCTATTGTTTTGGCTACAAGAAGTGATCTCGGTGGAGGGGTCTCAAAGAGGGTTTCATAGCAGCATAGAGGGTTTAAAGGGTGTGTGTGTGTGTGTGTGTGTGTGTGTGTGTGTGTGTGTGTGTGTGTGTGTGTGTGTGTGTGTGTGTGTGTGTGTGTGTGTGTGTCTCAGTCACCGGATCTCAACCTAATTGAAAACGTATGGGAGACACGCCTGAGACAGAATTTTCTTCTACCATCAACAAGAAGACACCAACTGATGGATTTTCTCATGGAAGAATGATGTCATATCCCTCCAATAGAGTTCCAGGCAGTTGTAGAATCTATGCCAAGGCACATTAAAGCTGTTCTGGCTCATGGTGGCCCAACCCAATATTAAGCCACTTGATGTTGGGGTTTCCTTTATTCTGGGAGTTACATGTATTTTCTTATTTTATCTAATGGATACAGGAGGACAACAGACATATCTAATGGATACAGGAGGAGAACAGGCATATCTAATGGATACAGGAGGAGAACAGGCATATCTAATGGATACAGGAGGACAACAGACATATCTAATGGATACAGGAGGAGAACAGACATACCTAATGGATACAGGAGGAGAACAGACATACCTAATGGATATAGGAGGAGAACAGACATATCTAATGGATATAGGAGGAGAACAGACATATCTAATGGATACAGGAGGAGAACAGACATATCTAATGGATACAGGAGGAGAACAGACATACCTAATGGATATAGGAGGAGAACAGACATATTTAATGGATACAGGAGGAGAACAGACATATCTAATGGATATAGGAGGAGAACAGACATATTTAATGGATACAGGAGGAGAACAGACATATCTAATGGATATAGGAGGAGAACAGACATATCTAATGGATATAGGAGGAGAACAGACATATTTAATGGATACAGGAGGAGAACAGACATATCTAATGAATATAGGAGGAGAACAGACATATCTAATGGATATAGGAGGAGAACAGACATATCTAATGGATATAGGAGGAGAACAGACATATTTAATGGATACAGAAGGAGAACAGACATACCTAATGGATACAGGAGGAGAACAGACATACCTAATGGATACAGGAGGAGAACAGACATACCTAATGGATATAGGAGGAGAACAGACATATCTAATGGATATAGGAGGAGAACAGACATATCTAATGGATACAGGAGGAGAACAGACATATTTAATGGATACAGGAGGAGAACAGACATATCTAATGGATATAGGAGGAGAACAGACATATTTAATGGATACAGGAGGAGAACAGACATATCTAATGGATATAGGAGGAGAACAGACATATTTAATGGATACAGGAGGAGAACAGACATATCTAATGGATATAGGAGGAGAACAGACATATCTAATGGATATAGGAGGAGAACAGACATATTTAATGGATACAGGAGGAGAACAGACATATCTAATGGATATAGGAGGAGAACAGACATATCTAATGGATATAGGAGGAGAACAGACATATTTAATGGATACAGGAGGAGAACAGACATATCTAATGGATATAGGAGGAGAACAGACATATCTAATGGATATAGGAGGAGAACAGACATATTTAATGGATACAGGAGGAGAACAGACATATCTAATGGATATAGGAGGAGAACAGACATATTTAATGGATACAGGAGGAGAACAGACATATCTAATGGATATAGGAGGAGAACAGACATATCTAATGGATATAGGAGGAGAACAGACATATTTAATGGATACAGGAGGAGAACAGACATATCTAATGGATATAGGAGGAGAACAGACATATCTAATGGATATAGGAGGAGAACAGACATATCTAATGGATACAGGAGGAGAACAGACATATCTAATGGATATAGGAGGAGAACAGACATATTTAATGGATACAGGAGGAGAACAGACATATCTAATGGATATAGGAGGAGAACAGACATATCTAATGGATATAGGAGGAGAACAGACATATTTAATGGATACAGGAGGAGAACAGACATATTTAATGGATACAGGAGGAGAACAGACATATCTAATGGATACAGGAGGAGAACAGACATATCTAATGGATACAGGAGGAGAACAGACATATCTAATGGATACAGGAGGATAACAGACATATCTAATGGATACAGGAGGAGAACAGACATATCTAATGGATACAGGAGGATAACAGACATATCTAATGGATACAGGAGGAGAACAGACATATCTAATGGATACAGGAGGAGAACAGAAATATCTAATGGACACAGGAGGAGAACAGACATATCTAATGGATACAGGAGGAGAACAGACATATCTAATGGATACAGGAGGATAACAGACATATCTTATGGATATAGGAGAACAGACATGCTGACAATACTGTCTGATGTATGGAGGACTGTAGGTTATCTCCTAAAACCAAAACACAGAATTGGCACGAGATAAAGTATGACAGCAACAGAAACAGTGGGCTTGATGAAAGAACAGCTTTGTTTATAGAACCCACATATGGCTTGTTGAATCTGAAAACCACCAAATCTATCTGCAGTAGAACTAAAAACCAACCAATGACGATAGGACTGATTCCCACTAGCAGAGGGGGTTTCCTGCAGTGTGGTCTGTTTCCCAGACAGATGCTGTGACGAGATGACAGGGTTGTTGTAGTGTTACTGGTTGGTTCCCAGGAGGACTCATTAGAGGTGAATGCTAATTACTCTTCTCAAGGATAAGAGATAAGGTCTGAGGTACTGTAGAGATACAGGGAGGCAGACCAGACAGGTCTGAGGTACTGTAGAGATGCCTGGAGGCAGACCAGACAGGTCTGAGGTACTGTAGAGATACAGGGAGGCAGACCAGACAGGTCTGAGGTACTGTAGAGATGCCTGGAGGCAGACCAGACAGGTCTGAGATACTGTAGAGATGCCTGGAGGCAGACCAGACAGGTCTGAGATACTGTAGAGATGCCTGGAGGCAGACCAGACAGGTCTGAGGTACTGTAGAGATGCATGGAGGCAGACCAGACAGGTCTGAGGTACTGTAGAGGTGCAGGGAGGTAGACCAGACAGGTCTGAGGTACTGTAGAGATGCATGGAGGCAGACCAGACAGGTCTGAGGTACTGTAGAGGTGCAGGGAGGCAGACCAGACAGGTCTGAGGTACTGTAGAGGTGCAGGGAGGTAGACCAGACAGGTCTGAGGTACTGTAGAGATGCATGGAGGCAGACCAGACAGGTCTGAGGTACTGCAGAGGTGCAGGGAGGTAGACCAGACAGGTCTGAGGTACTGTAGAGATGCATGGAGGCAGACCAGACAGGTCTGAGGTACTGTAGAGATGCCTGGAGGTAGACCAGACAGGTCTGAGGTACTGTAGAGATGCCTGGAGGCAGACCAGACAGGTCTGAGGTACTGTAGAGATACAGGGAGGCAGACCAGACAGGTCTGAGGTACTGTAGAGATGCCTGGAGGCAGACCAGACAGGTCTGAGGTACTGTAGAGATGCCTGGAGGCAGACCAGACAGGTCTGAGGTACTGTAGAGATGCCTGGAGGCAGACCAGACAGGTCTGAGGTACTGTAGAGATGCCTGGAGGCAGACCAGACAGGTCTGAGGTACTGTAGGGATGCCTGGAGGCAGACCAGACAGGTCTGAGGTAAGGGTAGAGATGCCTGGAGGCAGACCAGACAGGTCTGAGGTACTGTAGGGATGCCTGGAGGCAGACCAGACAGGTCTGAGGTACTGTAGAGATACAGGGAGGCAGACCAGACAGGTCTGGGGTACTGTAGAGATACAGGGAGGTAGACCAGACAGGTCTGAGGTACTGTAGAGATACAGGGAGGTAGACCAGACAGGTCTGAGGTACTGTAGAGATACAGGGAGGCAGACCAGACAGGTCTGAGGTACTGTAGAGATACAGGGAGGTAGACCAGACAGGTCTGAGGTACTGTAGAGATACAGGGAGGTAGACCAGACAGGTCCGAGGTACTGTAGAGATGCCTGGAGGCAGACCAGACAGGTCTGAGGTACTGTAGAGGTGCAGGGAGGCAGACCAGACAGGTATGAGGTACTGTAGAGATGCCTGGAGGTAGACCAGACAGGTCTGAGGTACTGTAGAGATACAGGGAGGTAGACCAGACAGGTCTGAAATACTGTAGAGGTGCAGGGAGTCAGACCAGACAGGTCTGAGGTACTGTAGAGATGCCTGGAGGCAGACTAGACAGGTCTGAGGTACTGTAGAGATGCAGGGAGTCAGACCAGACAGGTCTGAGGTACTGTAGAGATGCCTGGAGGCAGACCAGACAGGTCTGAGGTACTGTAGAGATACAGGGAGTCAGACCAGACAGGTCCGAGGTACTGTAGAGATGCAGGGAGGCAGACCAGACAGGTCCGAGGTACTGTAGAGATACAGGGAGGTAGACCAGACAGGTCTGAGGTACTGTAGAGATGCATGGAGGTAGACCAGACAGGTCTGAGGTACTGTAGAGATGCAGGGAGTCAGACCAGACAGGTCCGAGGTACTGTAGAGATGCCTGGAGGCAGACCAGACAGGTCTGAGGTACTGTAGATATGCAGGGAGTCTGGAGGTAGACCATACAGGTCTGAGGTACTGTAGAGATGCCTGGAGGCAGACCAGACAGGTCTGAGGTACTGTAGAGATGCAGGGAGTCAGACCAGACAGGTCCGAGGTACTGTAGAGATACAGGGAGGTAGACCAGACAGGTCTGAGGTACTGTAGATATGCAGGGAGTCTGGGGGTAGACCATACAGGTCTGAGGTACTGTAGAGGTGCCTGGAGGCAGACCAGACAGGTCTGAGGTACTGTAGATATGCAGGGAGGCAGACCAGACAGGTCTGAGGTACTGTAGAGATGCATGGAGGTAGTCTAGACAGGTCTGAGGTACTGTAGAGATGCAGGGAGGCAGACCAGACAGGTCTGAGGTACTGTAGAGGTGCATTGAGCCTGGAGGTAGACCAGACAGGTCTGAGGTACTGGAGAGATGCAGGGAGGCAGACCAGACAGGTCTGAGGTACTGTAGAGGTGCAGGGAGGTAGACCAGACAGGTCTGAGGTACTGTAGATATGCAGGGAGTCTGGAGGTAGACCATACAGGTCTGAGGTACTGTAGAGGTGCCTGGAGGCAGACCAGACAGGTCTGAGGTACTGTAGAGATACAGGGAGGCAGACCAGACAGGTCTGAGGTACTGTAGAGATGCAGGGAGTCTGGAGGCAGACCAGACAGGTCTGAGGTACTGTAGAGATGCCTGGAGGTAGACCAGACAGGTCTGAGGTTCTGTAGATGTGCAGGGAGTCTGGAGGCAGACCAGACAGGTATGAGGTACTGTAGAGGTGCAGGGAGGTAGACCAGACAGGTCTGAGGTACTGTAGAGGTGCAGGGAGGTAGACCAGACAGGTCTGAGGTACTGTAGAGATGCATGGAGGCAGACCAGACAGGTCTGAGGTACTGTAGAGGTGCAGGGAGGTAGACCAGACAGGTCTGAGGTACTGTAGAGATGCAGGGAGTCAGACCAGACAGGTCTGAGGTACTGTAGAGATGCAGGGAGGTAGACCAGACAGGTCTGAGGTACTGTAGAGATGCATTGAGCCTGGAGGTAGACCAGACAGGTCCGAGGTACTGTAGAGATGCAGGGAGGTAGACCAGACAGGTCTGAGGTACTGTAGAGATGCAGGGAGGTAGACCAGACAGATCTGAGGTACTGTAGAGGTGCAGGGAGGTAGACCAGACAGGTCTGAGGTACTGTAGAGATGCATTGAGCCTGGAGGCAGACCAGACAGGTCTGAGGTACTGTAGAGGTGCAGGGAGGTAGACCAGACAGGTCTGAGGTACTGTAGATATGCAGGGAGGCAGACCAGACAGGTCTGAGGTACTGTAGAGATGCATGGAGGCAGACCAGACAGGTCTGAGGTACTGTAGAGGTGCAGGGAGGCAGACCAGACAGGTCTGAGGTACTGTAGAGGTGCAGGGAGGTAGACCAGACAGGTCTGAGGTACTGTAGAGGTGCAGGGAGGTAGACCAGACAGGTCTGAGGTACTGTAGAGATGCAGGGAGTCAGACCAGACAGGTCTGAGGTACTGTAGAGATGCATTGAGCCTGGAGGCAGACCAGACAGGTCTGAGGTACTGTAGAGGTGCAGGGAGGTAGACCAGACAGGTCTGAGGTACTGTAGAGGTGCAGGGAGGTAGACCAGACAGGTCTGAGGTACTGTAGATATGCAGGGAGGTAGACCAGACAGGTCTGAGGTACTGTAGATATGCAGGGAGCCTGGAGGCAGACCAGCCAGTGGTCTAGACAACACTATCATTACTCCTCACTGTCCTGTGGAGCATCAACCATGGGAACACTCTCTCTCTCTGTCTCTCTCTCTCTCATGAAGCACATGAAGCTCTTTATATGACCACGTATGGATTATATATCAGGACCTATAATTATACTGACCATAGTGTCTGTGTGTGTGATCTAAATGTAGCTTCTCCTCCTCTGGTGCTGTACATGTGGCACGGTTAGGCATTCTAATCTAACACATGTTCTCACACAACCCCTAAGCAACAATCACTCTCACGCAAACACTATACTCTGAACTGTTTAAGTTATGAATGAATGTAATGACTGGTCACTGCCACTGTGAGAAGTTTAGTTTATAGCAGAGAATAGGGGCACTAAGACCCAGAGAGGAAGTTATCCACTGTGGACTAAGACCCAGAGAGGAAGTTATCCACTGTGGACTAAGACCCAGAGAGTAAGTTATCCACTGTGGACTAAGACTCAGAGAGGAAGTTATCCACTGTGGACTACGACCAAGAGAGGAAGTTATCCACTGTGGACTAAGACCCAGAGAGGAAGTTATCCACTGTGGACTAAGACCCAGAGAGGAAGTTATCCACTGTGAACTACAACCCAGAGAGGAAGTTATCCACTGTGGACTAAGACCCAGAGAGTAAGTTATCCACTGTGGACTAAGACCCAGAGAGTAAGTTATCCACTGTGGACTAAGACCCAGAGAGGAAGTTATCCACTGTGGACTAAGACCCAGAGAGGAAGTTATCCACTGTGGACTAAGACCCAGAGAGTAAGTTATCCACTGTGGACTAAGACTCAGAGAGGAAGTTATCCACTGTGAACTACGACCCAGGGAGGAAGGCTTCAAGGTGGACCCCTGCCTGTGACCATACTCTGTAATCTGGGCTGTCATGTCAAGACAAGCTGAGAGGGGGAGTTGAAAGAGAAGCACAGAGATGTGGAATTTAACAGTCAGCCAACCTCTCACCACACTGAGCATAGAAACAGTCAGCCAATCCCTCACCACACTGAACATAGAAACAGTCAGCCAATCCCTCACCACACTGAACATAGAAACAGTCAGCCAACCCCTCACCATACTGAACATAGAAACAGTCAACTAATCCCTCACCACACTGAACATAGAAACAGTCAGCCAACCCCTCACCATACTGAACATAGAAACAGTCAGCCAACCCCTCACCATACTGAACATAGAAACAGTCAGCCAACCCCTCACCATACTGAACATAGAAACAGTCAACCAACCCCTCACCATACTGAACATAGAAACAGTCAGCCAACCCCTCACCATACTGAACAGAGAAACAGTCAGCCAACCCCTCACCATACTGAACATAGAAACAGTCAACTAATCCCTCACCACACTGAACATAGAAACAGTCAACCAATCCCTCACCACACTGAACATAGAAACAGTCAACCAACCCCTCACCATACTGAACATAGAAACAGTCAACCAACCCCTCACCATACTGAACATAGAAACAGTCAACCAACCCCTCACCATACTGAACATAGAAACAGTCAACCAATCCCTCACCATACTGAACATAGAAACAGTCAACTAATCCCTCACCACACTGAACATAGAAACAGTCAACCAATCCCTCACCACACTGAACATAGAAACAGTCAACCAACCCCTCACCACACTGAACATAGAAACAGTCAACCAACCCCTCACCATACTGAACATAGAAACAGTCAACCAACCCCTCACCATACTGAACATAGAAACAGTCAACCAACCCCTCACCATACTGAACATAGAAACAGTCAACCAACCCCTCACCATACTGAACATAGAAACAGTCAACCAATCCCTCACCATACTGAACATAGAAACAGTCAACTAATCCCTCACCACACTGAACATAGAAACAGTCAACCAATCCCTCACCACACTGAACATAGAAACAGTCAGCCAACCCCTCACCATACTGAACATAGAAACAGTCAGCCAACCCCTCACCATACTGAACATAGAAACAGTCAACCAACCCCTCACCATACTGAACATAGAAACAGTCAGCCAACCCCTCACCATACTGAACATAGAAACAGTCAGCCAACCCCTCACCATACTGAACATAGAAACAGTCAACTAATCCCTCACCACACTGAACATAGAAACAGTCAACCAATCCCTCACCACACTGAACATAGAAACAGTCAACTAATCCCTCACCACACTGAACATAGAAACAGTCAACAAATCCCTCACCACACTGAACATAGAAACAGTCAACCAATCCCTCACCACACTGAACATAGAAACAGTCAGCCAACCCCTCACCATACTGAACATAGAAACAGTCAGCCAACCCCTCACCATACTGAACATAGAAACAGTCAGCCAACCCCTCACCATACTGAACATAGAAACAGTCAACTAATCCCTCACCACACTGAGCATAGAAACAGTCAACCAATCCCTCACCACACTGAACATAGAAACAGTCAACTAATCCCTCACCACACTGAACATAGAAACAGTCAACCAATCCCTCACCACACTGAACATAGAAACAGTCAACCAATCCCTCACCACACTGAACATAGAAACAGTCAGCCAACCCCTCACCATACTGAACATAGAAACAGTCAGCCAATCCCTCACCACACTGAACATAGAAACAGTCAGCCAATGTGTGTGTGTGTGTGTGTGTGTGTGTGTGTGTGTGTGTGTGTGTGTGTGTGTGTGTGTGCAAGAGACCGTAGATTCTTCTGGAATTGACTAAATTTGTTATGAGTGCTAACTGCCTCCCAGCTGGGCCTCATTATAACATTATCAGATAGCTTCATAATGGAGCAACACTTGAGGACGGAGGGAGGGAGGAAAGGAGGAAGGGAAGAAAGGAAGAAAGGAGGGAGGCTATATTACACTTCATGCGCCTGTGAACCAAGGTTACAATGACTTTTAAGTCAAGTCATAACACACAAACAAACTAGAGAACTAGCTATGTGAGCTAGTCTTCATCATGCTAACGATTAGTGCATTTATCATTGTGGACATCATAGAGAACTAGCTATGTGAGCTAGTCTTCATCATGCTAACAATGAGTGCATGTATCATTGTGGACATCATAGAGAACTAGTTATAATGAAATGTTTCCCACTCCCCACTAGTCAGTCCATGAAATGGTTCCCACTCCCCACTAATCAGTCCATGAAATGGATCCCACTCCCCACTAATCAGTCCATGAAATGGTTCCCACTCCCCACTAATCAGTCCATGAAATGGTTCCCACTCCCCACTAATCAGTCCATGAAATGGTTCCCACTCCCCACTAATCAGTCCATGAAATGGTTCCCACTCCCCACTAAATCAGTCCATGAAATGGTTCCCACTCCCCACTAATCAGTCCATGAAATGGTTCCCACTCCCCACTAATCAGTCCATGGAATGGTTCCCACTCCCCACTAATCAGTCCATGAAATGGTTCCCACTCCCCACTAATCAGTCCATGGAATGGTTCCCACTCCCCACTAATCAGTCCATGTGGCCCTGTGTTGACAGGTAGGCCTAACAGAAATAACAGTCCACAGGGCAGATCTTGATGGGATTTGCTATGAGGAAGTTGACTAGTTTGATTCATTAGAACCTGACCTTTTTATAGCCAGCCCTCTCTCTCTCTCAGCCAAGGGACCAACACACAGGGGAGTGGCAGTGGTAGTAGAGCAGTGGTAGAAGAGCAGTGGTAGCAGAGCAGTGGTAGCAGAGCAGTGGTAGTAGGGTAGTAGAGCAGTGGTAGTAGGGCAGTGGTAGTAGGGTAGTAGAGCAGTGGTAGTAGGGCAGTGGTAGTAGGGTAGTAGAGCAGTGGTAGCAGGGCAGTGGTAGTAGGGCAGTGGTAGTAGGGCAGTGGTAGTAGAGCAGTGGTAGCAGGGCAGTGGTAGCAGGGCAGTGGTAGCAGAGCAGTGGTAGCAGGGCAGTGGTAGTAGGGCAGTGGTAGCAGGGCAGTGGTAGCAGGGCAGTGGTAGCAGGGCAGTGGTAGCAGGGCAGTGGTAGTAGGGCAGTGGTAGCAGGGCAGTGGTAGCAGGGCAGTGGTAGCAGGGCAGTGGTAGCAGGGCAGTGGTAGCAGAGCAGTGGTAGCAGGGCAGTGGTAGTAGAGCAGTGGTAGTAGGGCAGTGGTAGTAGGGCAGTGGTAGCAGGGCAGTGGTAGTAGAGCAGTGGTAGCAGGGCAGTGGTAGTAGGGCAGTGGTAGTAGGGCAGTGGTAGTAGGGCAGTGGTAGCAGGGCAGTGGTAGCAGGGCAGTGGTAGTAGGGCAGTGGTAGCAGGGCAGTGGTAGCAGAGCAGTGGTAGCAGGGCAGTGGTAGTAGGGTAGTAGAGCAGTGGTAGTAGAGCAGTGGTAGTAGGGCAGTGGTAGCAGGGCAGTGGTAGCAGAGCAGTGGTAGCAGAGCAGTGGTAGCAGGGCAGTGGTAGCAGGGCAGTGGTAGCAGGGCAGTGGTAGCAGGGCAGTGGCAGCAGGGCAGTGGCAGCAGGGCAGTGGTAGCTGTACTCTGAATAAGAGAAAAACCAGAACAGCAGCTTGAGAACGTCATTCCAGACTTTGTCCACTTCATCAACGCCCAAAAATATATTTTATAGTATTGGATTAACTGGATTTTTCAATGTAAACATCACCCCTGATCAAACCAGGATATGACCTCATAACGTCATGGAGTCTGGTCAGTGGTCAGCTATAAAAGGCCTTCAGGTCAGGACACCACGATGGCCTGTTCTCTTTAAAAGCAGCTTAACCAGTCGTAGTCATGTGGCTGATGGTGGATGAAACACGATGTCATTTGACCCAAATTAAAGCCCGTCTCATCCCAGGTCTGAGGTCTGCTAGCTGAGGCTAACACTCTGCCACTCCCCTACAGAGAGAGAGCAAACAGAGACTACATAAAGAAGTGAACCATTAGTGGACCGTGATAAGCGTGGTCTCGGAAGCTAAAAATAGGTATGGAGAGGACAGACACAGACCAGACCAGTAGACATGGCTTCAAATACTAGTTGTTTTCTTGCCTGGTGCAATGGAACCAATGTGATACTTCATTAACTTTTGGTTTACCAGATAGGTTGATGGAGAACACACAGATGGGTTGATGGAACACACAGATAGGTTGATGGAGAACACACAGATAGGTTGATGGAACACACAGATAGGTTGATGGAGAACACACAGATGGGTTGATGGAGAACACACAGATGGGTTGATGGAGAACACACAGACAGGTTGATGGAGAACACACAGATAGGTTGATGGAACACACACAGATAGGTTGATGGAGAACACACAGATGGGTTGATGGAACACACAGATAGGTTGATGGAGCACACACAGATAGGTTGATGGAGAACACACAGATGGGTTGATGGAGAACACACAGATGGGTTGATGGAACACACAGATAGGTTGATGGAGCACACACAGATGGGTTGATGGAGAACACACAGATAGGTTGATGGAGAACACACAGATGGGTTGATGGAGAACACACATATAGGTTGATAGAGAACACACAGATGGGTTGATGGAACACACAGATAGGTTGATGGAGAACACACAGATAGGTTGATGGAGAACACACAGATGGGTTGATGGAGAACACACAGATAGGTTGATGGAGAACACACAGATGGGTTGATGGAGAACACACAGATGGGTTGATGGAGAACACACAGATGGGTTGATGGAGAACACACAGATGGGTTGATGGAGAACACACAGATGGGTTGATGGAGAACACACAGATGGGTTGATGGAGAACACACAGATGGGTTGATGGAGAACACACAGATGGGTTGATGGAGAACACACAGATAGGTTGATGGAGAACACAACAACAGACGATGCAAGCCCAGCCTATCTGCTATTCCAAAAGCACAACGTATTCCACAGAAAACTAGCATTTTTAATCCAGGTCTGCCACAGACTGTTCTGCCATGCCCCTCCCACCCTGCCTGCGCTCCCATGCCCCTCCCACCCTGCCTGCGCTCCCATGCCCCTCCCACCCTGCCTGCGCTCCCATCCCCTCCCTGGCAGGCCCACTGTGTGTGTGTGTGTGTGTGTGTGTGTGGTGTGGGGTGTGTGGTGTGTGTGTGTGTGTGTGTGTGTGTGTGTGTGTGTGTGTGTGTGGTGTGTGTGTGTGTGTGTTTACCCAGGGCTGTAGAGGAAGTAAGCCACTGGACCAGCTCCCAGTCAGAGTTGAGCTGGCAAGCCTAGTTTCCTCTGCAGGGAACAATGCCCATGAACCACACAAGAGCAAAAACAAACACAACGGTCCATGACTGTTCTCTGAGACTGGGCCTGATGCATGCTGGGAGGCAGGGAGACACGGCTGTTCTCTGAGACTGGGCCTGATGCATGCTGGGAGGTAGGGAGACACATTCTGTTACACCTCCTCCCCTGTGAACTGAGTAAGCTAAAATCCAGTTTTGTACTCTGTTCATGTACCTTGGTTGTACAGCCAGGTGGTGACAGTATTTGTTTAAACTGTCCACAGTAAGCAGGTCCCAGCAGTGTCCCAGGTGGTTGGTTCACTAGACTAAACCCAGAGCAGAGAGGACTAAAGGACTGGCTTGGCTCCTCCACCTCCCCTCACTATGGAGTGTAACCCCAGGCTGAATGATGACCCACTCCCAGATTCTACAGGCCTTTCAGACATTTTGACCAGAGATATTACCATCTCAATGGTATTAATGTGTATGGTTAATGATAAACACCTCTCTCTCTCTCTCTCTCTCTCTCTCTCTCTCTCTCTCTCTCTCTCTCTCTCTCTCTCTCTCTCTCTCTCTCTCTCTCTCTCTCTCTCTCTCTCCTCTGCTCTCCTCTCTCTCTCTCTCTCTCTCTCTCTCTCTCTCAGGAATGCAGTGCTAGCTGGGTCTAACTGCTAAAGGTTGTACAGTAAGAGTCAGTCCCACCTCACAGCAGAGTACGGTCCACTAGCCCAGCGAGCCAGACATTACTGTAGGATACCCAGTTAGCACAGGGACACCTGTGACAGTGTTACAGAGCTGTGGCTAACCTAACCACTAATGACCGTCTCATGTATAATGCACAAGCCAGACATCATGTAGGCTGAAGCCCACAGAGGAAAGGAAACGGTACACATTAACGTTGCCACTCCACTTTCCAACCAATGTGAAAACTGGGAATGTGAAGAATTCATGAAACAGCTGGAACAGTTTTGAATCAGGTGAACCAGAGATGCTGAAACAGTTATGAATCAGGCGAACCAGTGATGCTGAAACAGTTTTGAATCAGGTGAACCAGTGATGCTGAAACAGTTTTGAATCAGGCGAACCAGAGATGCTGAAACAGTTTTGAATCAGGCGAACCAGAGATGCTGAAACAGTTTTGAATCAGGCGAACCAGAGATGCTGAAACAGTTTTGAATCAGGTGAACCAGTGATGCTGAAACAGTTTTGAATCAGGCGAACCAGAGATGCTGAAACAGTTTTGAATCAGGCGAACCAGAGATGCTGAAACAGTTTTGAATCAGGTGAACCAGTGATGCTGGAACAGTTTTGAATCAGGTGAACCAGTGATGCTGAAACAGTTTTGAAATCAGGTGAACCAGTGATGCTGGAACAGTTTTGAATCAGGTGAACCAGTGATGCTGAAACAGTTTTGAATCAGGTGAACCAGTGATGCTGGAACAGTTTTGAATCAGGTGAACCAGTGATGCTGAAACAGTTTTGAATCAGGTGAACCAGTGATGCTGAAACAGTTTTGAATCAGGTGAACCAGTGATGCTGAAACAGTTTTGAATCAGGTGAACCAGTGATGCTGAAACAGTTTTGAATCAGGTGAACCAGTGATGCTGAAACAGTTTTGAATCAGGTGAACCAGTGATGCTGAAACAGTTTTGAATCAGGTGAACCAGTGATGCTGAAACAGTTTTGAATCAGGTGAACCAGTGATGCTGAAACAGTTTTGAATCAGGTGAACCAGTGATGCTGAAACAGTTTTGAATCAGGTGAACCAGTGATGCTGGAACAGTTTTGAATCAGGTGAACCAGTGATGCTGATGAAACAGTTTTGAATCAGGTGAACCAGTGATGCTGGAACAGTTTTGAATCCATCTCCTCTTCCTTCATCCGGTCATCCCTCCATCTCCTCTTCCTTCATCCGGTCATCCCTCCATCTCCTCTTCCTTCATCCCTCCATCTCCTCTTCCTTTATCCTGTCATCCCTCCATCTCCTCTTCCTTCATCCCTCCATCTCCTCTTCCTTCATGCTGTCATACCTCCATCTCCTCTTCCTTCATCCGGTCATCCCTCCATCCCTCTTCCTTCATCCCGTCATCCCTCCATTCCTCTTCCTTCATCCCGTCATCCCTCTTCCTTCATCCCATCATCCCTCTTCCTTCATCCCGTCATCCCTCTTCCTTCATCCCGTCATCCCTCCATCTCCTCTTCCTTCATCCCGTCATCCCTCCATCTCCTCTTCCTTCATCCTGTCATCCTGTCATCCCTCTTCCTTCACCCTGTCATCCCTCTTCCTTCACCCTGTCATCCCTCTTCCTTCACCCTGTCATCCCTCTTCCTTCACCCCGTCATCCCTCTTCCTTCATCCCGTCATCCCTCCATCTCCTCTTCCTTCATCCTGTCATCCCTCCACCTCCTCTTCCTTCATCCGGTCATCCCTCCATCTCCTCTTCCTTCATCCCTCCATCTCCTCTTCCTTCACCCTGTCATCCCTCTTCCTTCATCCTGTCATCCCTCTTCCTTCATCCTGTCATCCCTCTTCCTTCACCCTGTCATCCCTCTTCCTTCACCCTGTCATCCCTCTTCCTTCATCCAGTCATCCCTCTTCCTTCATCCAGTCATCCCTCTTCCTTTATCCAGTCATCCCTCTTCCCTCATCCCTCTTCCTTCATCCTGTCATCCCTCTTCCTTCATCCTGTCATCCCTCTTCCTTTATCCAGTCATCCCTCTTCCTTCATCCAGTCATCCCTCTTCCTTTATCCAGTCATCCCTCTTCCCTCATCCCTCTTCCTTCATCCTGTCATCCCTCTTCCTTCATCCTGTCATCCCTCTTCCTTTATCCAGTCATCCCTCTTCCTTCATCCAGTCATCCCTCTTCCTTCATCCAGTCATCCCTCTTCCTTCATCCAGTCATCCCTCTTCCTTCATCCCTCTTCCTTCATCCTGTCATCCCTCTTCCTTCACCCTGTCATCCCTGCATCCCTCATCCTTTCCTTCTGATTGATCACACGTAACGTCCTTATTATGAGAGACCTGCCTCAAGCTTCTTTCCCACTAGTTAAAGACAGCTTGGAGTGACGTTGACAGGATGTGTGTTTGACAGACGTCTGTAACTAACTCTGAAATAGATAATACTCACACGCCATTAGGACAAGTGCACTGTCATTCCGTTTTATAGACACTGTTGGGGAAAACGGAGACACGTGACAAAGCCAGTTGTATGTCCCTGCAGCAGTGACAGACAGCAGTGACCCACCTCATCAGGGTCTAATGAGTTAACAGGAAACACTGACTGAATACTCTGACACAGGCTGCCTGAGGTGGGTTTGACACTTCTACACACACTAACACACACACACACACACCCACCCACAGGTAAGGCAACCATCTCCATACCCGGAGGGATATTTACGCACCAGGAAGACAGACAACTAAGAGGAGTATTTAATAAAGATGGAAAATATACAGAAAATACAGGATTTAAAATGTCCATCTGTTTTTCTCTCTGTCACACTAGCCCAGAGACATAATAATGTAGCTTTCTGTTTTACTATTTTTTAATTAAATGTAATAAAATCTTGAACAGGGAGGTCAGACGATGGGTGCCTGTCTGCCTCTGTTACGTTCTCTCTATGCCACTTCCTCCCTAATGATGTTCTCTCTATGCCACTTCCTCCCTAATTATGTTCTCTCTAGTGGAACAACAAATACTTTAAACAGTCACTTATTTGTTCAGTGAGCCGAGCTGAACGGCTGTTATGTGAAGTCAGCATTTCATTCTCATGCTGTCTCTCCCTCTCTCTCCCTCTCTCTCCTTCTCTCTCTCTGTCTCTGTCTCTCTCTCTTTCTCTCTCTTTCTCTCTCTCTCTTTCTCTCTCTTTCTCCTCTCGCTCTCTCCTTCAGTCTTCCGCTCCCACTCTCTCTTTCTCTCCCCCCCTCCCCTCTCTCTCTCTCTCTCTCTCTCCCTCCCCCCCTCTCCCTCCCTCTCTCTCCCTCCCCCCTCTCTCCCTCCCTCCCTTCCTCCCCTCCCACTCTCTCTCTCTGTTTTTCCGCCTGTGTGGAGTAAATTGAATTCCACAGACTTCAGATAAATTCCAGTGTTCCATTTCTACTGTATAAGAGACTCCTACATGATAATATTGTTCTCTGTATGAGCACACAGCCAACACAAGCCCCAGCTAGTATGATACTGTCTGTGTCTGTGTTGTAAAACTCCTCCTGACTGCCTCCATGAAGGATTTCCCCATGATACTACAGTAGATCTACAATACTAAGAAAAGAAAACATGTCTTGACAAACGTTCGGACCCTCTGACGTCTGGGGACGGTCGAAGAACCCTTTTAGGTTCTACAAACCACCTTTCTTCCTAAGAGTATAGCTGAACGTCGGAGATGAAGAAATGATTGGTTGGGCCGGTGCCATCAAACACAATACAAGTAGTTGATGATGAATGAATCTCATGCGGAAACTAGTCACTAGACTGGAGCAATGAGCTGTGGAGGGAGAAAGAGTCAACTGCTGTCAGGCCCTGGGACTCAAACCCCTGCTTCTGTCTGTCTGTCTGTCAGGCCCTGGGACTCAAACCCCTGCTTCTGTATGTCTGTCTGTCAGGCCCTGGGACTCAAACCCCTGCTTCTGTCTGTCTGTCTGTCTGTCAGGCCCTGGGACTCAAACCCCTGCTTCTGTCTGTCTGTCAGGCCCTGGGACTCAAACCCATGCTTCTGTCTGTCTGCCAGGCCCTGGGACTCAAACCCCTGCTTCTGTCTGTCTGTCAGGCCCTGGGACTCAAACCCCTGCTTCTGTCTGTCTGTCAGGCCCTGGGACTCAAACCCCTGCTTCTGTCTGTCTGTCAGGCCCTGGGACTCAAACCCCTGCTTCTGTCTGTCTGTCAGGCCCTGGGACTCAAACCCCTGCTTCTGTCTGTCTGTCAGGCCCTGGGACTCAAACCCCTGCTTCTGTCTGTCTGTCAGGCCCTGGGACTCAAACCCCTGCTTCTGTCTGTCTGTCTGTCAGGCCCTGGGACTCAAACCCCTGCTTCTGTCTGTCTGTCTGTCTGTCAGGCCCTGGGACTCAAACCCCTGCTTCTGTCTGTTTGTCTGTCAGGCCCTGGGACTCAAACCCCTGCTTCTGTCTGTCTGTCAGGCCCTGGGACTCAAACCCCTGCTTCTGTCTGTCTGTCTGTCAGGCCCTGGGACTCAAACCCCTGCTTCTGTATGTCTGTCTGTCAGGCCCTGGGACTCAAACCCCTGCTTCTGTCTGTCTGTCTGTCAGGCCCTGGGACTCAAACCCCTGCTTCTGTCTGTCTGTCAGGCCCTGGGACTCAAACCCATGCTTCTGTCTGTCTGCCAGGCCCTGGGACTCAAACCCCTGCTTCTGTCTGTCTGTCAGGCCCTGGGACTCAAACCCCTGCTTCTGTCTGTCTGTCAGGCCCTGGGACTCAAACCCCTGCTTCTGTCTGTCTGTCAGGCCCTGGGACTCAAACCCCTGCTTCTGTCTGTCTGTCAGGCCCTGGGACTCAAACCCCTGCTTCTGTCTGTCTGTCAGGCCCTGGGACTCAAACCCCTGCTTCTGTCTGTCTGTCAGGCCCTGGGACTCAAACCCCTGCTTCTGTCTGTCAGTTGGCACTAGCAGCATCAAATCTAGAACAATAGAATCTAGAACAATATAATCTAGAACAATATAATCTAGAACAATAGAATTCTAGAACAATAGAATTCAGGCAGCCGATGGAGTTGAATTTACCCTTCAATCACAGGGCTCAGTGACCACCTCAGCAGTCTACAGCCAGCTCACTACCACTAGACTGCTATCTAGTAGGATCAATGATGGTAGGACTACACACACACACACACACACACACACACACACACACACACACACACACACACACACACGTCACTCAAGAAACATAATATGTCAAACGAAACCTGTAGCTTGCCAAATGAAACCAGTAGTTTGCCAAATGAAACCAGTAGCTTGCCAGTAGCTTGCCAAATGAACAGAGTAGCTTTCCAGTAGCTTGCCAAATGAAACCAGTAGCTTGCCAAATTAAACCAGTAGTTTGCCAAACGAAACCAGTAGCTTTCCAAATGAAACCAGTAGCTTGCCAAATGAAACCAGTAGCGTGCCAGTAGCTTGCCAAATGAACAGAGTAGCTTTCCAGTAGCTTGCCAAATGAAACCAGTAGCTTTCCAGTAGCTTGCCAAATGAAACCAGTAGCTTGCCAAATTAAACTAGTAGTTTGCCAAATGAAACCAGTATCTTGCCAAATGAAACCAGTAGCTTGCCAAATGAAACCAGTAGTTTGCCAGTAGCTTGCCAAATGATACCAGTAGCTTGCCAAATGAAACCAGTAGTTTGCCAGTAGTTTGCCAAATGAAACCAGTAGTTTGCCAGATGAAACCAGTAGCTTGCCAAACAAAACCAGTAGCTTGCCAAATGAAACCAGTAGCTTGCCAAATGAAACCAGTAGCTTGCCAAATTAAACCAGTAGTTTGCCAAATTAAACCAGTAGCTTGCCAAATTAAACCAGTAGCTTGCCAAATGAAACCAGTAGCTTGCCAGTAGCTTGCCAAATGAAACCAGTATTATTGGAGAGAACAGGTTTCAGATGGACTACAACCACTCATGACCTGCACCATCAGCTTTATGCAACACTTACTAGATGCAGCACGGGATTAGGCAACACCACAAACTCCCAAAACACATCTCAATATATAAGCTATTAAGCTATTAAGCTTCCTCCTTAATAACTCTCCAGTGTCTATTCCCTATACCTATTCCCCCTTCTTAATAACTCTCCAGAGTCTATTCCCTATACCTATTCCCCCTCCTTAATAACTCTCCAGTGTCTATTCCCTATACCTATTCCCCCTCCTTAATAACTCTCCAGTGTCTATTCCCTATACCTATTCCCCCTCCTTAATATCTCTCCAGTGTCTATTCCCTATACCCATTCCCCCTCCTTAATAACTCTCCAGTGTCTATTCCCTATACCTATTCCCCCTCCTTAATATCTCTCCAGTGTCTATTCCCTATACCTATTCCCCCTCCTTAATAACTCTCCAGAGTCTAATCCCCCCAAAGATTTACAGAAGACATTTCAGATAACTATCCTCAGTGCTCCGTCCCATTAAACACAGAAAATGACAACATGCATTTTTAATGTGCCCATGGAAATGAATTATTAAATGGACAGAAGATTTACTGCACTCTGGACAAACATTTAATTGGAGAAAACCCATTTTCCTCATGCTACATTTACACAACTGGTGTGAGAGTAACAAACGGCCAACATTGATCTCAACAAAATCATACGGTCAGACTTCTTTGACCATTACTCACAGTGGAGTGAAAGATGCCCCCTGGGCTGTGGGATGAATGTAAGGAAGTCTCCTAGGATTGTATCACTGTTCAGGCCACTGATGTTCCTTTCCACAACACAAAGCCATAGCTATGAGGGAAGGGTAGCAGAGGGAAGAGAGAGAGGAAAGCAGAGGGAAGAGAGAGAGGAGAGCAGAGAGAGAGAGGAGAGCAGAGAGAGAGAGAGAGAGAGGAGAGCAGAGAGAGAGAGGAGAGCAGAGAGAGAGAGAGAGAGGAAAGCAGAGAGAGAGAGAGAGGAAAGCAGAGAAAGAGAGAGAGGAGAGCAGAGGGAAGAGAGAGAGGAGAGCAGAGAGAGAGAGGTGAGAGAGAGAGAGAGAGAGGAGAGAGCAGAGAGAGAGAGAGAGGAGAGCAGAGAGAGAGAGAGAGAGAGAGAGAGAGAGAGAGAGAGGAGAGCAGAGAGAGAGGAGAGCAGAGAGAGAGAGGAGAGCAGAGAGAGAGAGGGAGGAGAGCAGAGAGAGAGAGGGAGGAGAGCAGAGAGAGAGAGAGAGAGAGAGAGAGAGAGAGAGAGGAGAGCAGAGAGAGAGAGACAGAGAGAGAGAGAGAGAGAGAGAGAGGAGAGCAGAGAGAAGAGAGAGAGAGAGAGAGAGGGAGAGAGAGAAAGAGGAGAGCAGAGAGAGAGAGAGAGAGAGAGAGAGAGAGAGAGAGAGCAGAGAGAGAGAGAGAGAGAGAGAGAGAGACAGAGAGAGAGAGAGAGAGGAGAGCAGAGAGGAGAGAGAGGAGAGCAGAGAGAAGAGAGAGAGAGGAGAGCAGAGAGAGAGAGAGAGAGAGAGAGAGGAGAGCAGAGAGAGAGAGAGAGAGGAGAGCAGAGAGAGAGAGAGAGAGAGAGAGAGGAGAGCAGAGAGAGAGAGAGAGAGAGAGAGAACGCTAAAGGAAAGGCCCATTCAGAACAGAACATATCAGAGGTTATCTGTGTGACTTACCAAGACTCTGTTCTCCACCTTGTCTCCTTTGATCTCTAGTTTGACTCTCTTCTTCACAGAGAGCTTCATCTTCCTCCCCACTGCATCCTTCACACTCTCTACAGGAGAGGAAGAGGAAAGGAAGAGGAAGAGGAGAGGAGAGGAGAGGAGAGGAGCAGGGGGGAGAGGAGAGGAGAGGAGAGGAGAAGAGAGGAGAGGAGAGGAAAAGAGAGGAGAGGAGAGGAGAGGAGAGGAGAGGAGTGTTAGGTTTACATGAATAACCAGCTGAGCACCCAGGACATAACATTTTGAATGTATTAATTTGATTATATTAACTTGATTAAATCGTTAGGCCAACTTTCCAAAGCTACGCAATGAAATATAAGTGAGCTTGCACTTGATAGCAGGACTGATTTCCCAACAGGAAAGGATTTCCAGTCTGCTTTCATTAAAAAAAAACATTTAAACCAACAATAAAAAAATGAATTAAATCCATAATTCACACAAACCACAGTGGAAGAAAGTCATGTTTTAAAAAGGTCTAAATAATGATGTTTTATTAGCTTTGAACCCCCATCTGCTTGGCGGAGATTTAAGCCTTGTCACCAGTCATATTTACTTCAGCTTCTGCTGTACAAATTGATTCTTCACACCCTCTGGAAGCTCATCCAATGAGAATTGGCTTATAGAGGAACTGGGTCATCTCTCTCTCTCTGCCTCTCTCTCTCTCTCTCTCTCTCTGTCTCTCTCTCTCTCTGTCTCTCTCTCTCTCTCTCTGTCTCTCTCTATATATATACAGTGGGGCAAAAAAAGTATTTAGTCAGCAACCAATTGTGCAAGTTCTCCCACTTAAAGAGATGAGAGAGGCCTTTCATCATAGGTACACTTCAACTATGACAGACAAAATGAGGGGAAAAAATCCAGAAAATCACATTGTAGGATTTTTTATGAATTTATTTGCAAATTATGGTGGAAAATAAGTATTTGGTCAGCTACAAACAAGCAAGATTTCTGGCTCTCACAGACCTGTAACTTCTTCTTTAAGAGGCTTCTCTGTCCTCCAATCGTTACCTGTATTAATGGCACCTGTTTGACCTTGTTATCAGTATAAAAGACACCTGTCCACCACCTCAAACAGTCACACTCCAAACTCCACTATGGCCAAGACCAACGAGCTGTCAAAGGACACCAGAAATAAAATTGTAGACCTGCACCAGGCTGGGAAGACTGAATCTGCAATAGGTAAGCAGCTTGGTTTGAAGAAATCAACTGTGGGAGCAATTATTATGAAATGGAAGACATACAAGACCACTGATAATCTCCCTCAATCTGGGGCTCCACGCAAGATCTCACCCTGTGGGGTCAAAATGATCACAAGAACGGTGAGCAAAAATCCCAGAACCACACGGGGGGACCTAGTGAATGACCTGCAGAGAGCTGGGACCAAAGTAACAAAGCCTACCATCAGCAAGGGCATTTAAGATGAAATGTGGCTGGGTCTTTCAGCATGACAATGATGCCAAACACACCGCCCGGGCAATGAAGGAGTGGCTTCGTAAGAAGCATTTCAAGGTCCTGGAGTGGCCTAGCCAGTCTCCAGATCTCAACCCCATAGAAAATCTTTGGAGGGAGTTGAAAGTCCGTGTTGCCCAGAAACAGCCCCAAAACATCACTGCTCTAGAGGAGATCTGCATGGAGGAATGGGCCAAAATACCAGCAACAGTGTGTGAAAACCTTGTGAAGACTTACAGAAAACGTTTGACCTCTGTCATTGCCAACAAAGGGTAAATAACAAAGTATTGAGAAACTTTTGTTATTGACCAAATACTTATTTTCCACCATAATTTCCAAATAAATTCATTAAAAATCCTACAATGTGATTTTCTGGATTTTTTTTCTCATTTTGTCTGTCGTAGTTGAAGTGTACCTAGGATGAAAATTACAGGCCTCCCTCGCTCATCTTTTTAAGTGGGAGAACTTGCACAATTGGTGGCTGACTAAATACTTTTTTGCCCCACTGTATATAAATATATATCCCTACCTCTCTCTCTATATATTTATAAATATATATATATCCCTCCCTCTCTTTCTCTCTCTCTATATATACAGTGCCTTGCGAACGTATTCGGCCCCCTGGAACTTTGCGACCTTTTGCCACATTTCAGGCTTCAAACATAAAGATATAAAACTGTCTTTTTTTGTGAAGAATCAACAACAAGTGGGACACAATCATGAAGTGGAACGACATTTATTGGATATTTCAAACTTTTTTAACAAATCAAAAACTTTAAACATCTCAAGGAGCACTGTGCAAGCGATAATATTGAAATGGAAGGAGTATCAGACCACTGCAAATCTACCAAGACCTGGCCGTCCCTCTAAACTTTCAGCTCATACAAGGAGAAGACTGATCAGAGATGCAGCCAAGAGGCCCATGATCACTCTGGATGAACTGCAGAGATCTACAGCTGAGGTGGGAGACTCTGTCCATAGGACAACAATCAGTCGTATATTGCACAAATCTGGCCTTTATGGAAGAGTGGCAAGAAGAAAGCCATTTCTTAAAGATATCCATAAAAAGTGTCGTTTAAAGTTTGCCACAAGCCACCTGGGAGACACACCAAACATGTGGAAGAAGGTGCTCTGGTCAGATGAAACCAAAATTGAACTTTTTGGCAACAATGCAAAACGTTATGTTTGGCGTAAAAGCAACACAGCTCATCACCCTGAACACACCATCCCCACTGTCAAACATGGTGGCAGCATCATGGTTTGGGCCTGCTTTTCTTCAGCAGGGACAGGGAAGATGGTTAAAAGTGATGGGAAGATGGATGGAGCCAAATACAGGACCATTCTGGAAGAAAACCTGATGGAGTCTGCAACAGACCTGAGACTGGGACGGAGATTTGTCTTCCAACAAGACAATGATCCAAAACATAAAGCAAAATCTACAATGGAATGGTTCAAAAATAAACATATCCAGGCGTTAGAATGGCCAAGTCAAAGTCCAGACCTGAATCCAATCGAGAATCTGTGGAAAGAACTGAAAACTGCTGTTCACAAATGCTCTCCATCCAACCTCACTGAGCTCGAGCTGTTTTGCAAGGAGGAATGGGAAACAATTTCAGTCTCTCGATGTGCAAAACTGATAGAGACATACCCCAAGCGACTTACAGCTGTAATCGCAGCAAAAGGTGGCGCTACAAAGTATTAACTTAAGGGGGCTGAATAATTTTGCACGCTCAATTTTTCAGTTTTTGATTTGTTAAAAAAGTTTGAAATATCCAATAAATGTCGTTCCACTTCATGATTGTGTCCCACCTGTTGTTGATTCTTCACAAAAAAATACAGTTTTATATCTTTATGTTTGAAGCCTGAAATGTGGCTAAAGGTCGCAAAGTTCAAGGGGGCAGAATACTTTCGCAAGGCACTGTATGCAGTGTTTTAAACATGTACAAATGGTTAAAGGACACAAGATAAAATAAATAAGTATAAATATGGGTTGTATTTACAATGGTGTGTGTTCTTCACTGGTTGCCCTTTTCTCGTGGCAACAGGTCACAAATCTTGCTGCTGTGATGACACACTGTGGAATTTCACCCAGTAGATATGGGAGTTTTTCAAAATTGGATTTGTTTTTGAATTCTTTGTGGATCTGTGTAATCTGAGGGAAATATGTCTCTCTAATATGGTCATACATTGGGCAGGAGGTTAGGAAGTGCAGCTCAGTTTCCACCTCATTTTGTGGGCAGTGAGCACATAGCCTGTCTTCTCTTGAGAGCCATGTCTGCCTACGGTGGCCTTTCTCAATAGCAAGGCTATGCTCACTGAGTCTGTACATAGTCAAAGCTTTCCTTAATTTTGGGTCAGTCACAGTGGTCAGGTCTTCTGCCGCTGTGTACTCTCTGTTTAGGGCCAAATAGCATTCTAGTTTGCTCTGTTTTTTTGTTAATGCTTTCCAATGTGTCAAGTAATTATCTTTTTGTTTTCTCATGATTTGGTTGGGTCTAATTGTGCTGTTGTCCTGGGGCTCTGTAGGGTGTGTTTGTGTTTGTGAACAGAGCCCCAGGACCAGCTTGCTTAGGGGACTCTTCTCCAGGTTCATCTCTCTGTAGGTGATGGCTTTGTTATGGAAGGTTTGGGAATCGCTTCCTGTGGTTATAGAATTTAATGGCTCTTTTCTGGATTTTGATAATTAGTGGGTATCGGCCTAATTCTGCTCTGCAGGCATTATTTGGTGTTCTACGTTGTACATGGAGGACATTTTTGCAGAATTCTGCGTGCAGAGTCAATTTGGTCTCTCTCTCTCTCTCTCTCTCTCTCTCTCTCTCTCTCTCTCTCTCTCTCTCTCTCTCTCTCTCTCTCTCTCTCTCTCTCTCTCTCTCTCTCTCTCTCTCTCTCTCTCTCTCTCTCTCTCTCTCTCTCTCTCTAATTCAATGTCTTTATTGGCATGGGAAACATATGTTTACATTGCCAAAGGAAGTGAAATAGATAATAAACAAAAGCGAAATAAACTCTCTCTCTCTCTCTCTCTCTCTCTCTCTCTCTCTCTCTCTCTCTCTCTCTCTCTCTCTCTCTCTCTCTCTCTCTCTCTCTCTCTCTCTCTCTCTCTCTCTCTCTCTCTCTCTCTCTCTCTCTCTCTCTCTCTCTCTCTCTCTCTCTGTCTCTGTCTCTCTCTCTCTCTCTCTCTCTGTCTCTCTGTCTCTGTCTCTCTCTCTCTCTCTGTCTCTGTCTCTCTTTCACTCTCTCTGTAGCTCTCGTTTTGTCTCTCTCTCTGTAGCATTCGCTCTGTCTCTCTCTCTCTCTTTCTCTCTGTTGCTTTCGCTCTGTCTCTACCCCCTCTCTTCACACTGTACTCCTAATTCTGGAGTCTGGTCTGTATGGGGGAGTTTGGTATAACTGTTCTGGCTGTGACTGTGTGACTGCTCGAACATTAGCTAACTCCTTCACTGTGACTGGGCCTGGGTCAAACCCTCTCTGGGAACACAGGTGTTGTTCTGTTGTTGTAACAATCAATTAGGAGCCATGATCTGTAAACTTCCCTAGATGTAACCCTTTCACCCTGGTGCTTGGCCTTGTGCCAGCTTGTGATTGGCTGACAAGCCTCGGAGTCGTCAGACAAAGAGAAAGTTGTTCAGGCAAATCAGTGTTCTCCTCTCGCTGTTGCTCTTTCACTTGCTCTCTCATCCCCCCTTTCGCTCTCTCTCTCTCTCACCCCCCTCTCTTTCTCACACACACACACACACACACACACACACACACACAATCCAGGTGAGAGCTATGAGAGCATCCTCTTGGTTGTGTGTGTGTGCATCCGTGCGTGTGTGTGAGAGAGAGAGAACAGAACAATGAGCATCTCTCAGACAATGCAGCTACTTTCTCTTCCTGGTGTGTTCTGACAGAGAATTCTCATGCTGACTGTTCTGTGCTGACTGACTGCTCCGTGCTGACTGACTGCTCCGTGCCGACTGACTGCTCCGTGCCGACTGACTGCTCCGTGCCGACTGACTGCTCCGTGCCGACTGACTGCTCCGTGCCGACTGACTGCTCCGTGCCGACTGACTGCTCCGTGCTGACTGACTGCTCCGTGCAGACTGCTCCATGCTGACTGACAGCTCCGTGCTGACTGACTGCTCTGTTCTGGCTGACTGCTCCATGCTGACTGACTGCTCCGTGCTGACTGACTGTTCCGTGCTGACTGACTGCTCTGTGCTGGCTGCTCCGTGCTGACTGGCTGTTCCATGCTGACTGACTGCTCCATGCTGACTGCTCCGTGCTGACCGACTGTTCCGTGCTGACCGACTGCTCCGTGCTGACTGACTGCTCCGTGCTGACAGGCTGCTCCGTGCTGACTGGCTGCTCCGTGCTGACTGGCTGCTCCATGCTGACTGACTGTTCCATGCTGACTGACTGTTCCATGCTGACTGACTGCTCCGTGCTGGCTGCTCCATGCTGACTGACTGTTCCATGCTGACTGACTGCTCCGTGCTGGCTGCTCCATGCTGACTGACTGTTCCGTGCTGACTGACTGCTCCGTGCTGACCGACTGCTCCGTGCTGACCGACTGCTCCGTGCTGACCGACTGCTCCGTGCTGACCGACTGCTCCGTGCTGACCGACTGCTCCGTGCTGGCTGCTCCATGCTGACTGACTGTTCCGTGCTGACTGACTGCTCCGTGCTGACTGCTCCGTGCTGACCGACTGTTCCGTGCTGACCGACTGCTCCGTGCTGACTGACTGCTCCGTGCTGGCTGCTCCATGCTGACTGACTGTTCCGTGCTGACTGACTGCTCCGTGCTGACTGCTCCGTGCTGACCGACTGTTCCGTGCTGACCGACTGCTCCGTGCTGACCGACTGCTCCGTGCTGACTGACTGCTCCGTGCTGACTGACTGCTCCGTGCTGACTGACTGCTCCGTGCTGACTGGCTGCTCCGTGCTGACTGGCTGCTCCGTGCTGACTGGCTGCTCCGTGCTGACTGGCTGCTCCGTGCTGACTGGCTGCTCCGTGCTGACTGGCTGCTCCGTGCTGACTGACTGCTCCGTGCTGACTGTTCTGTGCTGACTGACTGACTGCTCCGTGCTGACTGACTGTTCCGTGCTGACTGGCTGCTCCGTGCTGACTGGCTGCTCCGTGCTGACTGGCTGCTCCGTGCTGACTGGCTGCTCCGTGCTGACTGGCTGCTCCGTGCTGACTGACTGCTCCGTGCTGACTGACTGCTCCGTGCTGACTGACTGCTCCGTGCTGGCTGACTGGCTGTTCCGTGCTGACTGACTGCTTCGTGCTGACTGACTGTTCCGTGCTGACTGACTGCTCCGTGCTGACTGACTGTTCCGTGCTGACTGCTCCATGCTACTCTGTGTTACAACAGCTCCTAGAAGAAATGAGATCCTCATTCTGCCGTCACTCCCCTGTTCTATTCTATTGCCGTTGACTGTGATGTCACAACACATGATGTTATGTCAGCCCTCATTCTCTCAGTCACACCATCACAATGCCTGATTGTTCTGATGGGAGAACTGGCCCCAATACTGTTCTGCTTTTACAACTGCTTGTGTTACTGTGCTGCTTCAAAACAGAATTCCATCACGAGGACAGGGTGTGAGCTTATCAGGAGCTGGTCGATCAACCTCAATGATACTGGAATCTAGAAACGTCTAACGTCAACTACACACGTCTGCTGTCCTATCAGGAGGGTAAAAGCCACCAAGCCGAATCCTATCATACCACTGTGAAACAGAGAGGTCTTTACCCACGGGGTTTGGTGTAATCTGGTGTCCTATCAGGAGGGCAAAAGTCACCAAGCTGAATCCTATCATATCACTGTGAAACAGAGAGGTCTTTACCCACGGGGTTTGGTGTAATCTGGTGTCCTATCAGGAGGGTAAAAGTCACCAATGCGAACCCTATCATACCACTGTGAAACAGAGAGGTCTTTACCCACGGGGTTTGGTGTAATCTGGTGTCCTATCAGGGAGGGTAAAAGTCAGCAGGCTGAATCCTATCATATCACTGTGAAACAGAGAGGTCTTTACCCACGGGGTTTGGTGTAATCTGGTGTCCTATCAGGGAGGGTAAAAGTCAGCAGGCTGAATCCTATCATATCACTGTGAAACAGAGAGGTCTTTACCCACGGGGTTTGGTGTAATCTGCTCTTACATGCAACTAAACTAGTAACTTGAGTCAGGATTTGAGCAGCTTCCTTTCAATACAATTCAATCACATATTTATTTACATTGTAGTCCTACATTGTTTAGATGTTACCGGAGAGCCAAGTCCAGGTCCAAGAGGCTTCTAAACAGCTTCTACCGTCAAGCCATAAGACTTCTGAACAGCCAATCAAATGGCTACCCAGACTATTTGCATTGACCCCCCCCTATTCTCTGTTTATCATCTATGCATAGTCACTTTAACTCTACATTCATGTACATATTACCTCAATTACCTCGACTAACCGGTGACCCCCGCTCTTTAATTATTTGTTATTTTTCTATTATCTTTTCATTTGTATTTTTTAATTCTTTATTTATGTTTTACTTCAGTTTATTTTAGTGAATATTTTCTTATCACGTATTTTTCTTGAATCTGCATTGTTGGTTAAGGGCTTGTCAGTCAGCATTTCACTGTAAGGTCTACTACACCTGTTGTATTCAGCATTTCATTGTAAGGTCTACTACACCTGTTGTATTCAGCATTTCACTGTAAGGTCTACTACACCTGTTGTATTCAGCATTTCATTGTGAGGTCTACTACACCTGTTGTATTCAGCATTTCATTGTGAGGTCTACTACACCTGTTGTATTCAGCATTTCCCTGTAAGGTCTACTACACCTGTTGTATTCAGCATTTCACTGTAAGGTCTACTACACCTGTTGTATTCATCATTTCACTGTAAGGTCTACTACACCTGTTGTATTCAGCATTTCACTGTAAGGTCTACTACACCTGTTGTATTCAGCATTTCACTGTAAGGTCTACTACACCTGTTGTATTCAGCATTTCACTGTAAGGTCTACTACACCTGTTGTAATTCAGCATTTCACTGTAAGGTCTACTACACCTGTTGTATTCAGCATTTCACTGTAAGGTCTACTACACCTGTTGTATTCTGCATTTCACTGTAAGGTCTACTACACCTGTTGTATTCAGCATTTCACTGTAAGGTCTACTACACCTGTTGTATTCAGCATTTCACTGTAAGGTCTACTACACCTGTCGTATTCTGCATTTCCCTGTAAGGTCTACTACACTTGTTGTATTCAGCATTTCACTGTAAGGTCTACCTTCATCTGTTGTATTCAGCATTTCACTGTAAGGTCTACCTACATCTGTTGTATTCAGCATTTCACTGTAAGGTCTACTACACCTGTTGTATTCAGCATTTCACTGTAAGGTCTACTACACCTGTTGTATTCAGCATTTCACTGTAAGGTCTACTACACCTGTTGTATTCAGCATTTCACTGTAAGGTCTACTACACCTGTTGTATTCAGCATTTCACTGTAAGGTCTACTACACCTGTTGTATTCAGCATTTCACTGTAAGGTCTACTACACCTGTTGTATTCAGCATTTCACTGTAAGGTCTACCTACACCTGTTGTATTCAGCATTTCACTGTAAGGTCTACCTACACCTGTTGTATTCAGCATTTCACTGTAAGGTCTACTACACCTGTTGTATTCAGCATTTCACTGTAAGGTATACTACACCTGTTGTATTCTGCATTTCACTGTAAGGTCTACTACACCTGTTGTATTCAGCATTTCACTGTAAGGTCAACTACACCTGTTGTATTCTGCATTTCCCTGTAAGGTCTACTACATCTGTTGTATTCAGCATTTCACTGTAAGGTCTACCTACACCTGTTGTATTCAGCATTTCACTGTAAGGTCTACTACATCTGTTGTATTCAGCATTTCACTGTGAGGTCTACTACACCTGTTGTATTCAGCATTTCACTGTAAGGTCTACTACACCTGTTGTATTCAGCATTTCACTGTAAGGTCTACTACACCTGTTGTATTCAGCATTTCACTGTAAGGTCTACTACATCTGTTGTATTCAGCATTTCACTGTAAGGTCTACCTACACCTGTCGTATTCTGCATTTCCCTGTAAGGTCTACTACACTTGTTGTATTCAGCATTTCACTGTAAGGTCTACCTTCATCTGTTGTATTCAGCATTTCACTGTAAGGTCTACCTACATCTGTTGTATTCAGCATTTCACTGTAAGGTCTACTACACCTGTTGTATTCAGCATTTCACTGTAAGGTCTACTACACCTGTTGTATTCAGCATTTCACTGTAAGGTCTACTACACCTGTTGTATTCAGCATTTCACTGTAAGGTCTACTACACCTGTTGTATTCAGCATTTCACTGTAAGGTCTACTACACCTGTTGTATTCAGCATTTCACTGTAAGGTCTACTACACCTGTTGTATTCAGCATTTCACTGTAAGGTCTACCTACACCTGTTGTATTCAGCATTTCACTGTAAGGTCTACCTACACCTGTTGTATTCAGCATTTCACTGTAAGGTCTACTACACCTGTTGTATTCAGCATTTCACTGTAAGGTATACTACACCTGTTGTATTCTGCATTTCACTGTAAGGTCTACTACACCTGTTGTATTCAGCATTTCACTGTAAGGTCAACTACACCTGTTGTATTCTGCATTTCCCTGTAAGGTCTACTACATCTGTTGTATTCAGCATTTCACTGTAAGGTCTACCTACACCTGTTGTATTCAGCATTTCACTGTAAGGTCTACTACATCTGTTGTATTCAGCATTTCACTGTGAGGTCTACTACACCTGTTGTATTCAGCATTTCACTGTAAGGTCTACTACACCTGTTGTATTCAGCATTTCACTGTAAGGTCTACTACACCTGTTGTATTCAGCATTTCACTGTAAGGTCTACTACATCTGTTGTATTCAGCATTTCACTGTAAGGTCTACCTACACCTGTTGTATTCAGCATTTCACTGTAAGGTCTACCTACACCTGTTGTATTCAGCATTTCACTGTAAGGTCTACTACACCTGTTGTATTCAGCATTTCACTGTAAGGTATACTACACCTGTTGTATTCTGCATTTCACTGTAAGGTCTACTACACCTGTTGTATTCAGCATTTCACTGTAAGGTCAACTACACCTGTTGTATTCTGCATTTCCCTGTAAGGTCTACTACATCTGTTGTATTCAGCATTTCACTGTAAGGTCTACCTACACCTGTTGTATTCAGCATTTCACTGTAAGGTCTACTACATCTGTTGTATTCAGCATTTCACTGTACGGTCTACTATACCTGCTGTATTCAGCATTTCCCTGTAAGGTCTACCTACACCTGTTGTAGTCAGCACATGTGATAAATAACATTTGGATGTGATTATTGAACACTGTATGCCTATAGGGTCACAGCTAGGTAATTATCTTTTAGTTACAGTGTAACTCCTCTGGTATGGCATGAAGGCCAATGAACACACACCGTGGTTTAGGACTACACTGTATAGCATAAAGGCCAATGAACACACACCATGCTTTAGGACTACACTGTATAGCATGAAGGCCAATGAACACACACCATGCTTTAGGGCTACACTGTATAGCATAAAGGCCAATGAACACACACTGTGCTTTAGGACTACACTGTATAGCATGAAGGCCAATGAACACACACCGTGCTTTAGGACTACACTGTATAGCATGAAGGCCAATGAACACACGCCATGCTTTAGGACTACACTGTATAGCATGAAGGCCAATGAACACACACTGTGCTTTAGGACTACACTGTATAGCATAAAGGCCAATGAACACACACCATGCTTTAGGACTACACTGTATAATGAGTTGTCCTTTACATCAACTCCTCTACATCCAGCAGGTGCAGGTCCATCTGATGTCGTAGCTAGGGACTAATAACATAGACACACACGTGGACCATGAGGTTTGAACGAGATGAGTTGCCTGACTGATGTTACACGTAGGTGACATTAGCTCAGATATTCTACGTTTTACAAGGTGATTACCAGAGAGAAACACCTACAAAGACCCAAAGACCGTCTGAAGCTACACTCCGCCATGCCTGAGGTTTCCAAACCGTTAGAGATGTACTCACGGGTTTAATAATACTGTAGCCCAATACAACGGGACAATGATTTACTGGGATAAAGACACGATTTAAAAAGGGATGAACGACAATCTCACTGAGACTACACTGGGATGTCTCTCTATCTAAACGATTTTTCTGCTATTATACGATTTTATGTCGCTAAACCCAGCCAGTCTGGATAAATGTTAAATGATAGTCTAACAATGGAATTCAGCGAATACAGCGTTTCTCTGTTGGATGGTTATTACTGAAATAGCAGTAACTACATTTTGCCACACAGTAAAATCCCGCATCATTACAAGCCCGTGGGTTTCCCTGGATCACAATAAGACACAGCGGGTTGTCTTTACTAGCCGTTAGTAGCTACCGTAACAAACCGGTGTTCACATGTCTTACCCAGCAGTTCTTTGGGGACCTCCGATACTTCCTCGCTCATTTTTGCAGTCTTGTCTCGACGATAATATCCAACGGAAAACACAAAAATACTGTGTGTCAATAATTCAAATAATAAAATAACGGGTGGATACAACAGACAGAGAGTCCTGCTCGCGAAGTGTCAGGTGCCGCTCCGAACGCCCGGTTACATGTTTCCCTCCCCTCGCGTTTTCGGTAAGATGTATCCACATTTGCCTAGGCGCATGTCCCTCCGTTTCCTGTCCGCTTCTAAAACTCAGGATAGGAAAATCATACATTTAAAAATAACAGATTTCCTCAGAGAATCCGCTGATTAACGGCTAGTAGATGACACCATTCAGGGCTCACCTCGCGAGAATGAACCGCCACCGGAAGAATCACACACCCTCACACAGAGCCCTCGTAGTACGTTACAGACCGTGATGCGCCAGCCCCTCCTCTCCTGCGACGCCCGGGCCGTCGTGGCTGGCTGGCTGTAGACGGGTCAAGGAACGCAGCAGCAGCGAGGAGAAGGGGACATCTGCTGGCGCTGTGTGAAGCTACATGTTGTACTGTGTGTTAATGCTGTATTATAAGGTTGAAGTGCCTTGCTCAAGGGCACATTGACAGATTTTTGTCCACATATTTGGATCGGGGATTCGAACCAGTGACCTTTCAGTTACTGGCCCAACACTCTTAAGTACAAGGCTACCTGCTTTACATTACCTGCTATAGGAATAAAGGGGTAAGTGGAAGTGGAGTGGAGGGTTGGCCTAGAGATGATGATGATGATGAGGAAGAGGAGGAGGAATTTGATGATTGTGAAGATGATGGAGATGAATGTGATGAAGTTGATGGGGAGGAAAAAATAATGATGATGTTGATGGGGAAGGTAATGTTGATGTTGATGGGGAAGGTAATGTTGATGGGGAAGGTAATGTTGAGGTTGATGGGGTAGGTAATGTTGATGTTGAATGGGGAAGATAATGTTGATGGGGAAGGTAATGTTGATGTTGATGGGTAAGGTAATGTTGATGGGGGAGGTAATGTTGATGGGGAAGGTAATGTTGATGTTGATGGAGAAGGTAATGTTGATGGGGAAGGTAATGTTGATGTTGATGGGAAAGGTAATGTTGATGTTGAATGGGGAAGGTAATGTTGATGGGGAATGTAATGTTGATGTTGATGGGGAAGGTAATGTTGATGGGGAAGGTAATGTTGAGGTTGATGGGGAAAGTAATGTTGATGTTGATGGGGAAGGTAATGTTGATGTTGATGGGGAAGGTGATGTTGATGGGGAAGGTAATGTTGATGTTGATGGGGAAGGTAATGTTGATGTTGATGGGGAAGGTAATGTTGATGTTGATGGGGAAGGTAATGTTGATGGGGAAGGTAATGTTGAGGTTGATGGGGTAGGTAATGTTGATGTTGAATGGGGAAGATAATGTTGATGGGGAAGGTAATGTTGATGTTGATGGGTAAGGTAATGTTGATGGGGGAGGTAATGTTGATGGGGAAGGTAATGTTGATGTTGATGGAGAAGGTAATGTTGATGGGGAAGGTAATGTTGATGTTGATGGGAAAGGTGATGTTGATGTTGAATGGGGAAGGTAATGTTGATGGGGAATGTAATGTTGATGTTGATGGGGAAGGTAATGTTGATGGGGAAGGTAATGTTGAGGTTGATGGGGAAAGTAATGTTGATGTTGATGGGGAAGGTAATGTTGATGTTGATGGGGAAGGTAATGTTGATGTTGATGGGGAAGGTAATGTTGATGTTGATGGGGGGGTGATGTTGATGTTGATGGGGGAGGTAATGTTGATGTTGAATGGGGAAGGTAATGTTGATGGGGAAGGTAATGTTGATGGGGAAGGTAATGTTGATGTTGATGGGGAAAGTAATGTTGATGTTGATGGGGAAGGTAATGTGGATGTTGATGGGGGGGTGATGTTGATGTTGATGGGGGAGGTAATGTTGATGTTGATGAGGGAAGGTAATGTTGATGTTGTTGGGGAAGGTAATGTTCATGTTTAATGGGGAAGGTAATGTTGATGGGGAAGGTAATGTTGATGGGGAAGGTAATGTTGATGAGGAAGGTAATGTTGATGTTGATGTGGAAAGTAATGTTGATGTTGATGGGGAAGGTAATGTTGATGACGATGGTAATGAAGAGCAGGATATTGAGGAGGAAACGGAGGAGGAGGATCATGAAGAGAATGATTATGAAGCTGATTGGGATGAGGAAGAGGAGGAGGAAGATGATTGTGGTGGTGGAGGAGGGGGGAGGAAGAGGAGGATGTTGATGATTGTGGTGGTGGAGGAGGAGCGGAGGAAGAGGAAGAGGATGGTGGTGGTGGATGAGGAGGGAGGAAGAGGATTGTGATGGAGAGGGGGAGGAAGAGGATGGTGGTGGTGGAGGAGGGGGAGGAAGAGGAGGAGGAAGAGGATTGTGATGGAGGAGGAGAGGGGGAGGAGGAGGAAGAGGATGGTGGATGGTGGTGGTGGAGGAGGGGGAGGAAGAGGAGGAGGAAGAAGAAGATGGTGGTGGTTGATGAGGAAGAGGGTGGGGTGGTGGAGGAGGAAGAGGATGGTGGAGGAGGAGGAGGAAGAGGATGGTGGTGGTGGAGGAGGAGGAAGATGATGCTGGTGGTGGATGAGGAAGAGGATGGTGGTGGTGGAGATGGGGGGAGGAAGATGAGGAGGAAGAGGATGGTGGTGGTGGATGAGGAGGAGGAGGTAGACGATGTTGGTGGTGGAGGAGGAAGGGGATAGTGGTGGTGGAGGAGGGGGGAGGAAGAGGATGAGGAAGAGGATTGTGATGGAGGAGGAGAGGGGGAGGAGGAGGAAGAGGACGGTGGATGGTGGTGGTGGAGGAGGGGGAGGAAGAGGAGGAGGAAGAAGATGGTGGTGGTTGATGAGGAAGAGGATGGGGTGGTGGAGGAGGAAGAGGATGGTGGTGGTGGAGGAGGAGGAAGAGGATGGTGGTGGTGGAGGAAGAGGAGGAGGAAGACGATGTTGGTGGTGGATGAGGAAGAGGATGGTGGTGGTGGAGATGGGGGGAGGAAGATGAGGAGGAAGAGGATGGTGGTGGTGGATGAGGAAGAGGATGGGGGTGGTGGAGGAGGAAGAGGATGGTGGTGGTGGAGGAGGAAGAGGAGGAGGAAGATGATGGTGGTGGTGGAGGAGGAGGAAGACGATGTTGGTGGTGGAGGAGGAGGAAGAGGATAGTGGTGGTGGAGATGGGGGAGGAGGGGATGAGGAGGCAGAGGTGATATTGAGGATCAATGTTTCTATGTGTCACCTCAGTTGAATTGGTCCTGAGCCATTAAAACCTCACATAAAGGGTCAAGACAGTTTGCACAGAGACCATGAACACATGCTTTCACCACTGACAGTCTGGGCTGCATTTCTCCATGAGGACTTTGTGATGCAGTGAGCAGGATGGAGCATAAAGTTCATCACTACCCATCACCTTGACTTCAATCTTAAATCACTGAGTCATTACCACAGGACAGGAGTCCAGTCAGCACGTCCTGTTTACGTTGTTTTTAATATGGATTCACCCTGATCTCGTTTACCAGACACTTCCTCCTATTGCTATCCGCAATTAGTCT